>NW_026705785.1:0-300000 GCF_029867415.1 Vicia villosa | reverse complement strand
TCGCTTAGGCCCCGCGACCTAATGCCTACGTATCCTTTTCAGGAATCAGAGCGCCGTAGTTCGGCTCTTTAGTTTTTGTTTGTTTTTGTGTTTTTTAGTGGACGAAGTTACATTCGCACTCCGCTGCTCGACCTCTGGAGTCTTAAGCTGGGAATGGAGCGGAAATAACATGTCCGATTAAAGAATGCCTCGGAGGCAAGATAGAGAAGAGAGTTTGAGCGTTTCGAGGAAATCCCTTAAGCAAGGGAAACTCGAGTTACTCTTTGGTTTGTGTTTTTTAGAGGTTGGGAACTTACGCCTGAATGGAACCCTTAAGCAAGGGAGCTCCAAGCACTCGAACATCCCTTAAGCAAGAGAAGTTACAAGCTTCCATTCCCTTTTTATTAGTCAAAGTATTTATTAGTCATTTTTTATGAGTTTTCTTGGTATTTTTTATGGGAAATTTATTCAAGTATTTTTAGATGTTTTAAGGTTGAAAAAGAAAAGAAACTAGCCTAAGCATGAAGGAAATTTCTACCTAATGTTATCATGGTTTCTACCTAAGGTTAGGAATAAAAGAAACATGGAAAATAAAGTCACAACATGAGCAAAATTGAATAAGGATACAATGGTACAAAATTATACACAAGTATGAAGTAGCAAGTAAAAAAAACATAGTACAAAATGAATTGAAAATACTACTATTTTTTATATGTTTTTATGAGAGAAATTGAATTTGCAAGTCAAGTAAAAAGACTAAAAAACAAATAGCCTAAACTAATATTTTTTTATGATTATTTTTATATCAAAATTTGTATTAATGTCTCAAAATGATTAGTGAAAATTAACAATTAAATTTGCTTAAGAGATATTAGTAAAAACTAATTAAATCTAAAATTAAAATGCAAACAGGGGTGCCAAATGGAAATTAATGGTGTGGTTAGAAACTGGGCGTGGGACCCAAAATCAAGCCCATAAGCAGTTTTTTGTTTGAGTTTGTGCTGCCAAAAACTAGCATGGGCCAAAAAGGGGGTGAGGGTAGCGTTTGGCCCAATTGTTATCATATACTCAGATTTAATTGACAAAGAATGATTCGGATTTTATTTGAATAATCACTAATTATTCAGCCTAATGACAGTTAGTGATTGGTTTTACCTAATTGATCCTAATTAATCAAAATAATCAATTAATTATAAAAATTAATCAAAATAAAAAAGAAGAGTTAGGGTTCACTTGCGACGTTCCCCCTTCTCACACTCTCGTTCTCAGAACTCAAGCACGCGACGGCGCCTCCGCCGGCCGGAACTCCCACGACACCGCCATGCCAACGTATCTTTCCTTTCTCTCTACCTCACTTCTCATCTTATCTTTCCGAATTCATCTCAATCGCACCTTAACCCAAACTACTCACCAACAAATGGCCAAATCGGAGGAAGATGAGCGAAGGACACGCTCCAGAGAATCCACCGGTTCAATATAGCGTCAAGAGTGAAAAAGGGGTGAGGATCTTGAGGCAAGTGAATAGAGACTCACCGATGCGACGCTTCTTGAATTTGGGAGATGAGAAGAACGTAATCCGGAAAGGTGCGAAATAAACGCAAATTGAGAACGAGGTATCTTCAGGTGAGCTCTGAGTTCTTCCTTAATCTTTCCTCGATTCCTCTCCTTCTATATTTATTCTTCTTCGTTGAAACTGATTTTCTATGTTTGCCTGTGGTTGAGGTGGTTGCAGATGTGATAAGGATGGTGAATATTGGCGAGGAGTAAAAATTGGCGATTGAAAATGATGGATATGATGAAATGTTCAGAAGTGGTGAAGAAAGTTCGAAAGTGAATTATGGAGTGAGGATTGGTGACGAGGATTTGCAGGATCTATGGAGGATCAGAGTTGAAGAAGATGATTATGGAGTCATGAAGATGAAAACTGGGAGAGTTGGATGAAGAGATGAAGGTTACAAGATGGAGATTGAAGGTTTGAGAAGTCTAAATGTGTGAAGATTTTGAGGCTCTACCCTTCTTCCTTCAAAGTCTGCAAGCGAGACAATGATGAAGATTGATAGTGCTTTTTTTTGGTGTCCATTGTAGATGGGTGAAGCTGACTATTTATAGGAGCAATCATTGAGTGATCATTAGGAATCCTTAGATGTGGGACTCAGCATTATAGCTTGCAAGGTATTTTTTCAGTTTCTTGAATGTGGGACTTGCATTTGGTTTCTGATTTTTCTGGTTTTCTGTTAGTTATTTAGGATGGTTCTTTTTTGGGTTAGTTACAAGTTATGTAGGCTGCTGGAAATTCTGTGGGTTGAACTGATTGTAGTGTCTTGGTTAAATTGTGAGCAATGGGGCTGACTGGGCTTTATGGGAATGCTGTGTGAATTTTGTTTGGTTGAATGTGGTTTAGAAAGGGTAGGAAATGCTCTAGCAGTTGGTTTTGTATTGGATTTTCTGTCTCTTTTCCAGTTGATTATGCACGGATGCAGTATGACTGTTCCTTTTGTATTTGTTCACTTTTTGTCTCAATGATTGATTGCTTGAACCGTATCTGAATGGCATTCTGGTTGTGGAATTTTGGCTCTGAATATGATATGCATTGCTTATACTCCCCTGCAGGATTCAAATACATTTGCGCCACGGATGCGGAGTCACTTGGTTGAATGTCCCACCTGGACCGAGATCAGAACACAGAGCATTGCAAAGATGAAGTTTACTAGTCATGAGGAGTGATGGATGGTAAAAGTGTATGTATGAGTATTTTTTTATGTAATTTGTTGGTTATGAATGAAGATGTATGACTGAAGCATGGTTCTGCTTTATGTAGGTATTCAAATGGGGCAGGTTAGTATAGGCATGAAATGAGGTTATGAGAATGGTTAGTTTTGAGAAGTTAGGTTGTTAGTAATGAGATCAGTTAGATATCTTTTCTGGTTAAGTTAGAAACTGTTAGTAGAAAACAGTTAGAGGTTAGACAAAAAGGGATAGTTAATTAACTGGGTATTAATATAGGTTTTCTTATGGCCGCACAGGTTTTATGAAGAGGCTAAGTACTCTGTTTGGGGTTGCAAAATCTGTTAGAAGTTTTGGTTATATGCTGTTACAAAAGTGGTTATAGGTTATGAAGGTTAGTTGGAGAATCGGTTAAAGGGCGGCTAGAATATGAACTGAATGTGTAACTATTTTGTATATGCAGATTTTTGTTAAGCACTTGGTGAACTGAACCTACAATCGGTATATGGATTTTCTATTTTCTGTTTAGGATCATACTTAGAACTCTGTTAATTCAGCACTGAAGAATGTAATAGATTAGAAGCCCCGTTGTGAATATCTCTTAGATTTGAATGTGAAGTCGGTAGTAACGTGAAATTAGTTAACTGCCCCTGTATGGATTTTGATTTGGTATGGATGTTGATGTGGTTTTATATGTGATATGAATTTGCTGTGCAGCATTTCAGATTCTACAACCTCATTATCATTTGGAAGCTCCTTGGAATTAGCATCAGCAGCAGCGAATTTCTGGTCTAGTAGCCTCGGAACTAACAGGCTGATTGTGTTTTTTCTCTCTTTATGTCTGACTTAGTGTATCAAAGGCTTCAACAAAGATGTGGCCCACAAATCTCGTGCATATGACTTGGAATTGTAAAAGGGATGAAAGTATGATGATTAGGAATACGCGTTTTGGTTTTGATGTAAATGTCCTCCTTTATTTATTTTTTTTTATTGAATATGATGGCCCTGTAAGAACAATAGAATAAAATCTTTTTGTACTCTCTTGAACTTAACTAAGAAACTTCAATACAGTAACCTTTTCCTTTCCATGAACTTGAAATCTCATCCTTTTGATATGTATGAATTGAACTTCAAACTCCGATGATTCTCAAATCTATGGCCAAAATTTATCTATGGATGAACTCAAGTCAAAATCATTTGAAACAACACCATATTCTCTCATCCGATAATTTGCAAATAGCCACAGTAATTGACTTAAAAAAAAATGAACCACCTTGAATTAATGAATCCACATCTTTCTCAAAATCATCGATTTGCAACCCATGTAATTGAATGGCCTAATGTCTTGAATGATAGTAAACCAAACTTGAACCCAGTTTTAAGAGACGATGAAGACCAACTCATTTAAGCCTCTGATGATGATAGAAACCTTATTCTACTCCATAATCCTTGATCCCTTGCCTCAATGTTATTTCATGAATGACTGTTATGTTATGCACATGAGCTATTGAAGTGTATGCATATGAATGAGAATTAAAAGCCAATGAATAAATTAAGATGGGCAAATTTTGGGGTGCAACAGCTGCCCCTATTTAATCGTCTTAAACCTGAAGGTGAGATTGGCGCTAGCCTTTCGAACATTCAAGGTAGAAGAAGATTAAATATCAAGTGAACCTAAAAATTTTCCTAAGAAAGATGAGATCCACTGGGGAAGAGATGGGGTCAAATCCATTGATGGAGATTGTATCAACTCTGGGTTGAGCAAGTTAACTCTGGGTTAGAAACGAAATAAACATCAACTCTGGGTTGAAAAAGAAAAGTGGGTCAACTCTGGGTCGAAGAATAAAGGGAGGTCAACTTTGGGTTGAGAAAGAAAGAAGGTCAGCTCTGGGTTAAGAGAAATTAATGACATCAACTCTGGGTTGAAAATAAGAGACAAATATCAACTCTGGGTTGAGAGAAGGTAATTCAACTCTGGGTTAGAAATGAAATAAACGTCAACTCTGGGTTGAAAAATAAACGTGGGTCAACTCTGGGTTGAAGGATAAAAGGAAATCAACTCTGGGTTGAAGACAATGGGTAGACATCAACTCTGGGTTGAGAGAAGGTAATTCAACTCTGGGTTGAAAGAGGAAAGATGATCAATTAGGAATAACCATCAACTCTGGGTTGAATGGGAGAGAAAGAAAGTAACCGTCAACTCTGAGTTGAGTGGGAAAGAAACAAGACAACCATCAACTCTGGGTTGAGTGGGAAAAAGATAAGCATCAACTCTGGGTTGAATAAAAGACAAACATCAACTCTGGGTTGAATAAAAGGTGACCGTCAACTCTGAGTGAGTGGGAAAAGAAACAAGACAACCATCAACTCTGGGTTGAATGGGAAAAAGATAAGAATCAACTCTGGGTTGAATAAAAGGTGACCGTCAACTCTGGGTGAGTGGGTAAAGATAAAAGACAACCATCAACTCTGGGTTGAGTGGAAAAAAGGTAAGGACCAACTCTGGGTTGAATAGAAGATAACCGTCAACTCTGGGTGAGTGGGAAAAAGAAAAGGGATCAACTCTGGGTTGAAGAGAGATGAACATGATTGTCTTTAGGAGATGACACTACCATGGTAACTCTGAGTGGCCCAGTGGAATATCAGTTGATTGCTTGTAGAGATCCCATCTGATGAGTAACTTGGCTTATGCTTCACATGCAAATGTTTGATTTATTTGTGTACTTCTGGAGATGCAATGCAATGAGTTCTATATGCAGTGTACTGATTGATCAGGGTTTCTGCTTTGCGTGGAATAGATTGGATGAAGTTCAGAAACTCTGCTTGAGAATCAAGATGGGGTGGATGCCCCTGATTTGTTGATGATTGGATCATGCGGGAGAAATGATAATGATAATGCAATGATATGCATGATGTATGTGTGATTATGAATGGAATGATTTGTTTCCAAGATACCAGGACTGGATGGAGGATGCCCTTGCGGAAAGGTTGTTGCTTGAAGGATAAAACTTGTGAAGGTGAGGTGTTTGACTTGACTCCTCGACACTTGTCTCAATATCTGACACTTGCTTGAAGATGAAGAAATGAATTGCTACTAGCTTGCCCCAGCTTGCATGATCTCTTTGAGATAGAACTTTGATATGCTTGAATCATGGAGATTTGCGATGGTCTGCCCCATTGTAGATCATTGAGAGGAAATCTTCCACCAAATGGATTCTTTGGATATCTGCTCAGCGGATGACCAACCTTTGCCTTTGTAAAACTACTCGACGGAATTTCAATGTTGGACTCTCCTTGGTATCAAGTACTTACTTTCAAGTTGGAGACAATTCTGTTTTGAAAATGAGAATGCAATGCACATGTTAATCTCATAGAAAGGTTTTATTTGTCAAAATGTTGTATTGATACTAACACAAGTGACAAGCAACATTAGGAGTCAGTTTTGACATGATTTATAGTTTGTATGCTCTCGGAACGAACCCTACTTCAATTAGGACTTTCTAGGGTTGTAACGTGGCCGGGTTCACGGTTTAAGAAACAAAGGATAAAGGCTCAAGTTCTACTTAACCCACCCCTCTTCGTGATGTTCTCCAGTCCTATGTTCAGTTAGTTTGACACGAGTGTTCACCTTTCAGGAAGGATTGTGAAGGATGAGGATCCTTTGTAGCTTTGATGGAGGTGGCAGTCACCTTTTGGCGCTTTTGTTGATGGTCATAACAACTTGTCCCTTGGAGGAATTTTCTTTTGCTTTTGTCTTTTTGCTTCCCCTAACTTTTGCCTGGACAAAAAGTTTCTTTTGATTTTGGTTTTCGTTGTCCAGCGGGATATGCCCTAATTTTTGCCTAAGTCATTTGCTTCAAAGCTTTTCTTTCTTTTTTTTCTGACTTAGCGGGCTATTGTTTTCCTTTTTTATTTTATTCATAACTTTCTTTTCATTCTTTTTTGTCTCGTTCGGGAACAAGTTGTATGACTTTGGTGATTGACTTGACGAAAAGGTTGTGACTACCTTCTTCTTAGTGAATGGGAGACATTTATTGTGGATTGTGCTCTTCTCCTTTTGTTGTGGGATACGGAATATGATGGATCCTCTGATGGAGTACCTTAAAGTTGACCGCTCGGTCGCACTAACTGAAGACTACCCTGCCCCTGGTTAAGATTGAGGGTTTTGTATTTTTGAAACGAAACTACTACTCCTTAGGCTCAAAGGGGTTGACGAGGGTTTCACTTCCTTATAACTCCGGTGTTTAGGAATGGAAACAATGCCTGTACATCGTCAGCAGGATCTTGTTCCAAAGGCATACAATTAGTAGTTCATGTGTTTTTGATTTTCATCATTCTCCTTTTTTAGTTGCTTAAGACAAATGAGTTGAATATCAATGGACATAATGACAAAGATGAAATGATTTGAGAAAAACATGTATATTGCATTATTTTTATTTATTCAAACAGAATGAGTTTCTTACAATGAGAAGTACTTGATAACAACAAAAGTAGTACAATTGAAAATACTAAAGAAATCTATACAATGGCAAGTTTGGCCTTATTCTAATGCAAATGAAATGTTTTCTGACAAACATAAAAGTCTTCATGTTCCACTGGTGGAAGCTCCATTGTGAGGTGGCATGGAATTGTTGACCACATTAGGTACCGCAGGTGTGAACGTGATCTCTTTTGCATCAAGCAGGTCCTGAACTTTGTCCTTGAGAACTCTGCACTCTTCAGTGGTATGACCAGATCCTCCAGAATGGAATTCACACTTGGCATTGATCTTGTAATTTGGAGGGAGAGGATCAGGAGGAGGCCTTGCTTCAGCTAACTGAATCAGTTTTTGATCAAGCAAGGCGGCGAGAAGTTGGCTATAGGTCATTGGCACATGATCATACACCCTCTTAGGCCTAGTCTGCCTCTGTTGACCTTGTCTCTGTTGATAACCTTGTTGTTGAACATATTGCTGATAGGGGACCCAAGGTTTTTGGCCAGCAGGTGCCACATAAGCTTGAGGAGCGGCGGCGGCCACTTGATAGCGAGGAGCTTGATCTTGAGCATAGGTGGCACTAGTCTCACCTTCCTTCTTTTTGACAAAGTTACCCTGGGGCTTCTTATACCCATATTGGTTTGCAGCAGCAGCATTGGCGGGATTCTGGATCTTACCAATCTTCAAACCATTCTCAATTCTTTCACCAATCCTGACCAGATCGGAGAAACCAGAAGAAACACTTCCAACCATTCTCTCATAGTAATGCCCTTGAAGAGTGTTCATGAACATGTCAACCAATTCAGATTCAGAAAGTGGTGGATTAACTTGAGCAGCCATTTCTCTCCACCTTTGAGCATACTCTTTGAATGTCTCATTGGTTCTTTGCACTTGATTCTGCAGTTGCAACCTAGTCGGTGCCATGTCAATGTTGTATTGATATTGCTTGAGAAAGGCATCAGACAAATCCTTCCAAGATCGGATCCTATTACGCTCCAGGTTCATATACCAGTTCAAAGATGCCCCAGACAAGCTATCTTGGAAGCAGTGAATGAGCAATGAGTCGTTGTGGATGTGAGAAGCCATCTTACGACAATACATGATGATATGGCTCTTCGGACAGCTCAAACCCTTGTACTTCTGGAAGTCGGGAGTCTTGAACTTAGGAGGGACAACCAGATTAGGAACTAGGCACATATCCTCAGCATCCATCCCATAGGCACTAAATCCTTCAATGGCTCGAATTCTTTCCTCAAGGATTTTGTACTTCTCAGCAGATTTCTCAACGGGTCGAGCTCTTTCAGCAGTTGGTATTGTTTGCATTTCTGGATTAGCAGAACGAGTACCACAGAAAGCAGGAATAGGAATCTCTGTTTGAGAAGGTGGAGTAGGAAATGGGAAAACCCGTCCCAGTCATAGTTGGCACTCCAGAAGTCACGGGTATAGTCCCACCTTGGTTTGGAGCTCCAAGGGTATCAACAGTCATGAAGTTGAATGGCATCCCAAGAGTAGCATTAGTCCTTGCTTGGAACTCAAATGGAGTAGAAGAAGGTGGAATGACCTCATGTTGGCTAGAAGCAGCTTGGTTACCAACAACAGGAATCTCTTGTGTAACAGGAACCCTTTCAGTTCTCAAGGCTTGGATAGCTTCCAGGATAGCATCGACTTTAGTTTTCATTTGATCCATCTCTTCCCTAATGCCAGCTTGATCTTGTTCATAATTCTCCATGATTCTTCTTCTATGAGCTCTTGTCAGATATCGGTGTGGAGGAATCGTCTTGACTGATCTGATGGAGAGGAAGAGTGGTAAGAGTCTTGGTAACCATGGATGCAAATGCATGAATGCAAAAAATGTTAATGAAGATGCAAATGTATCAAGATCAAGGATCAAGGCTTCTTGGATAACAACTTCTCATGGCAATAAGATATGGTCAAACCCTCCAGATTCAGAGGTTCGACGTTGCTTTCTGGATAAATAGCTTGTGCATAAGTCAAAGATGGTCGAATCCTCCAGATTCAGAGGTTCGACGTTGATTCTGATAGATAACTGATGTAGAACTTCTGTATAAGTCAAATGTCCCAGGATCAAAGGTTCGGCGTCTTTTGTTGAATAACAGAAATCCGGGTATGATGAAGGTTAAGTTTCCTGTCCCACCCCAATCTCACAGGTATGTAGTCTAGACACGGACAAGTGGTCCCTAATGGTCACCAGGGTCTACAGTTCCCATGGGGTACAAAGTGTTTGAGGCAACAAGCGTGCCAGACACAGTGTTCCATGAAAGAACCTCGCCCAGTTGTGGTACCTCATATTGAACTCATCCATAGCAAGCGCTACGGTAGTCAACATGAGCATCCACGCTAATCCTATGTGTCACTTGGCCTGGGTAGTGGGCCTTTTACCTCATACAAACCCCCACCTGCAAAACAGAACAGAAGACCCCAAGGAACACAGAATATAATCCATATGCATGAGGTGCAAACAGAAATAAACATGATATGCAGGCAAAGAATAAGCATGCAAACATATATACAAGGTATAGACATAAAAACAAGTAAACACCCAGTAAATAAACAAACAAACGTAGGCTAGGATCGACTTGCTTAGGTATCCCCAGCAGAGTCGCCAGCTGTCGCACGCTCGCGAAAATGAACAGAGTCGCCACCAATATATTTATCCCAAAGAGGGAAAGGAATATCAGAAAACCTAAAACGAATAAGAACGAGGTCTTTCGACCAGAGATAAGGTACGGGAGTCGGTTACGCAAGGGGAAGGTGCTAGCACCCCTCACGCCCATCGTACTCGATGGTATCCACCTATGTTTGTTGCTATCTAAAGGGTGTATAAATCTATAGCTTAATTCTAAGGGAATGCATGCAAATGAAAGAAAAAGAAACACGGGGAAAATAAGGTTTATAAATAATTGTGCTCGCTTAGGCCCCGCGACCTAATGCCTACGTAACCTTTTCAGGAATCAGAGCGCCGTAGTTCGGCTCTTTAGTTTTTGTTTGTTTTTGTGTTTTTTAGTGGACGAAGTTACATTCGCACTCCGCTGCTCGACCTCTGGAGTCTTAAGCTGGGAATGGAGCGGAAATAACATGTCCGATTAAAGAATGCCTCGGAGGCAAGATAGAGAAGAGAGTTTGAGCGTTTCGAGGAAATCCCTTAAGCAAGGGAAACTCGAGTTACTCTTTGGTTTGTGTTTTTTAGAGGTTGGGAACTTACGCCTGAATGGAACCCTTAAGCAAGGGAGCTCCAAGCACTCGAACATCCCTTAAGCAAGAGAAGTTACAAGCTTCCATTCCCTTTTTATTAGTCAAAGTATTTATTAGTCATTTTTTATGAGTTTTCTTGGTATTTTTTATGGGAAATTTATTCAAGTATTTTTAGATGTTTTAAGGTTGAAAAAGAAAAGAAACTAGCCTAAGCATGAAGGAAATTTCTACCTAATGTTATCATGGTTTCTACCTAAGGTTAGGAATAAAAGAAACATGGAAAATAAAGTCACAACATGAGCAAAATTGAATAAGGATACAATGGTACAAAATTATACACAAGTATGAAGTAGCAAGTAAAAAAAACATAGTACAAAATGAATTGAAAATACTACTATTTTTTATATGTTTTTATGAGAGAAATTGAATTTGCAAGTCAAGTAAAAAGACTAAAAAACAAATAGCCTAAACTAATATTTTTTTATGATTATTTTTATATCAAAATTTGTATTAATGTCTCAAAATGATTAGTGAAAATTAACAATTAAATTTGCTTAAGAGATATTAGTAAAAACTAATTAAATCTAAAATTAAAATGCAAACAGGGGTGCCAAATGGAAATTAATGGTGTGGTTAGAAACTGGGCGTGGGACCCAAAATCAAGCCCATAAGCAGTTTTTTGTTTGAGTTTGTGCTGCCAAAAACTAGCATGGGCCAAAAAGGGGGTGAGGGTAGCGTTTGGCCCAATTGTTATCATATACTCAGATTTAATTGACAAAGAATGATTCGGATTTTATTTGAATAATCACTAATTATTCAGCCTAATGACAGTTAGTGATTGGTTTTACCTAATTGATCCTAATTAATCAAAATAATCAATTAATTATAAAAATTAATCAAAATAAAAAAGAAGAGTTAGGGTTCACTTGCGACGTTCCCCCTTCTCACACTCTCGTTCTCAGAACTCAAGCACGCGACGGCGCCTCCGCCGGCCGGAACTCCCACGACACCGCCATGCCAACGTATCTTTCCTTTCTCTCTACCTCACTTCTCATCTTATCTTTCCGAATTCATCTCAATCGCACCTTAACCCAAACTACTCACCAACAAATGGCCAAATCGGAGGAAGATGAGCGAAGGACACGCTCCAGAGAATCCACCGGTTCAATATAGCGTCAAGAGTGAAAAAGGGGTGAGGATCTTGAGGCAAGTGAATAGAGACTCACCGATGCGACGCTTCTTGAATTTGGGAGATGAGAAGAACGTAATCCGGAAAGGTGCGAAATAAACGCAAATTGAGAACGAGGTATCTTCAGGTGAGCTCTGAGTTCTTCCTTAATCTTTCCTCGATTCCTCTCCTTCTATATTTATTCTTCTTCGTTGAAACTGATTTTCTATGTTTGCCTGTGGTTGAGGTGGTTGCAGATGTGATAAGGATGGTGAATATTGGCGAGGAGTAAAAATTGGCGATTGAAAATGATGGATATGATGAAATGTTCAGAAGTGGTGAAGAAAGTTCGAAAGTGAATTATGGAGTGAGGATTGGTGACGAGGATTTGCAGGATCTATGGAGGATCAGAGTTGAAGAAGATGATTATGGAGTCATGAAGATGAAAACTGGGAGAGTTGGATGAAGAGATGAAGGTTACAAGATGGAGATTGAAGGTTTGAGAAGTCTAAATGTGTGAAGATTTTGAGGCTCTACCCTTCTTCCTTCAAAGTCTGCAAGCGAGACAATGATGAAGATTGATAGTGCTTTTTTTTTTGGTGTCCATTGTAGATGGGTGAAGCTAACTATTTATAGGAGCAATCATTGAGTGATCATTAGGAATCCTTAGATGTGGGACTCAGCATTATAGCTTGCAAGGTATTTTTTCAGTTTCTTGAATGTGGGACTTGCATTTGGTTTCTGATTTTTCTGGTTTTCTGTTAGTTATTTAGGATGGTTCTTTTTTGGGTTAGTTACAAGTTATGTAGGCTGCTGGAAATTCTGTGGGTTGAACTGATTGTAGTGTCTTGGTTAAATTGTGAGCAATGGGGCTGACTGGGCTTTATGGGAATGCTGTGTGAATTTTGTTTGGTTGAATGTGGTTTAGAAAGGGTAGGAAATGCTCTAGCAGTTGGTTTTGTATTGGATTTTCTGTCTCTTTTCCAGTTGATTATGCACGGATGCAGTATGACTGTTCCTTTTGTATTTGTTCACTTTTTGTCTCAATGATTGATTGCTTGAACCGTATCTGAATGGCATTCTGGTTGTGGAATTTTGGCTCTGAATATGATATGCATTGCTTATACTCCCCTGCAGGATTCAAATACATTTGCGCCACGGATGCGGAGTCACTTGGTTGAATGTCCCACCTGGACCGAGATCAGAACACAGAGCATTGCAAAGATGAAGTTTACTAGTCATGAGGAGTGATGGATGGTAAAAGTGTATGTATGAGTATTTTTTTTATGTAATTTGTTGGTTATGAATGAAGATGTATGACTGAAGCATGGTTCTGCTTTATGTAGGTATTCAAATGGGGCAGGTTAGTATAGGCATGAAATAAGGTTATGAGAATGGTTAGTTTTGAGAAGTTAGGTTGTTAGTAATGAGATCAGTTAGATATCTTTTCTGGTTAAGTTAGAAACTGTTAGTAGAAAACAGTTAGAGGTTAGACAAAAAGGGATAGTTAATTAACTGGGTATTAATATAGGTTTTCTTATGGCCGCACAGGTTTTATGAAGAGGCTAAGTACTCTGTTTGGGGTTGCAAAATCTGTTAGAAGTTTTGGTTATATGCTGTTACAAAAGTGGTTATAGGTTATGAAGGTTAGTTGGAGAATCGGTTAAAGGGCGGCTAGAATATGAACTGAATGTGTAACTATTTTGTATATGCAGATTTTTGTTAAGCACTTGGTGAACTGAACCTACAATCGGTATATGGATTTTCTATTTTCTGTTTAGGATCATACTTAGAACTCTGTTAATTCAGCACTGAAGAATGTAATAGATTAGAAGCCCCGTTGTGAATATCTCTTAGATTTGAATGTGAAGTCGGTAGTAACGTGAAATTAGTTAACTGCCCCTGTATGGATTTTGATTTGGTATGGATGTTGATGTGGTTTTATATGTGATATGAATTTGCTGTGCAGCATTTCAGATTCTACAACCTCATTATCATTTGGAAGCTCCTTGGAATTAGCATCAGCAGCAGCGAATTTCTGGTCTAGTAGCCTCGGAACTAACAGGCTGATTGTGTTTTTTCTCTCTTTATGTCTGACTTAGTGTATCAAAGGCTTCAACAAAGATGTGGCCCACAAATCTCGTGCATATGACTTGGAATTGTAAAAGGGATGAAAGTATGATGATTAGGAATACGCGTTTTGGTTTTGATGTAAATGTCCTCCTTTATTTATTTTTTTTTTATTGAATATGATGGCCCTGTAAGAACAATAGAATAAAATCTTTTTGTACTCTCTTGAACTTAACTAAGAAACTTCAATACAGTAACCTTTTCCTTTCCATGAACTTGAAATCTCATCCTTTTGATATGTATGAATTGAACTTCAAACTCCGATGATTCTCAAATCTATGGCCAAAATTTATCTATGGATGAACTCAAGTCAAAATCATTTGAAACAACACCATATTCTCTCATCCGATAATTTGCAAATAGCCACAGTAATTGACTTAAAAAAAAAATGAACCACCTTGAATTAATGAATCCACATCTTTCTCAAAATCATCGATTTGCAACCCATGTAATTGAATGGCCTAATGTCTTGAATGATAGTAAACCAAACTTGAACCCAGTTTTAAGAGACGATGAAGACCAACTCATTTAAGCCTCTGATGATGATAGAAACCTTATTCTACTCCATAATCCTTGATCCCTTGCCTCAATGTTATTTCATGAATGACTGTTATGTTATGCACATGAGCTATTGAAGTGTATGCATATGAATGAGAATTAAAAGCCAATGAATAAATTAAGATGGGCAAATTTTGGGGTGCAACAGAAGGGTAAGAAGACTCAGGTGAAAAAGCTTAGACCGATCTTGCAACTTAGGGATGCCGAAGCCTCTGAAGACAGTGACGAGGATGAGCAAGACGACGATGCTAGTATCAAAACTGATGCAAAAAGTAACCATGATTCTGCCAAACCCTCTGAAGAAGAAGAGTACTATCACCATGAGGACGAACATCCCGATGACAAATACAAGATGTTAGAAGAGCGTCTGAGAAGCGTGGAAATTCAAAAGGTACCTGGGCTGGATTTTGAAGAGCTTGGACTCGTTCCTGGGGTCGTTATTCCTCCAAAATTCAAAACTCCCGCCTTTGCTAAGTATGATGGAGTCTCCTGTCCCAAGATGCACTTGAGGTCTTATGTAAGGAATATTCAGCCTCACGCTGCTGATAGGAGGCTCTGGATCCATTTCTTTCAGGAAAGCTTATCTGGAACTCAACTCGAATGGTACTATCAACTGGAAAGTACCAACATCCATACCTGGGAAGATTTCGTTGTTGCCTTCTACCAGCAATGCCAATACAGTGCTGACCTCGCACCAACTCGCATGCAACTACAAAGCATGTCTATGGGACCCGAGGAAAGTTTCAAGGAGTATGCTCGGAAATGGAGAGATCTAGCTGGAAGAGTCAAACCCTCCTTAGCTAACAGAGAATTGGTCGATATGTTTATGAGTACACTGACTGGTCCTTTCTATAGTCATTTGTTGGGAAGTTCATCATCTGGATTCACTGAACTCATACTGATTGGGGAACGTGTCGAGAGTGGCATTCGAAGTGGTAAGATTCAGGTGGCTACATCCTCAGGTACTACAAAGAAGCACTTCAATGGGAGGTCAGATTCCAATGTTGTGTATGGGTAGAAAAGGATAAACCATGATCAATCTATTAGGGCAGTTCTGAGTTCCACACCGGCGCCTCTAAAAGGTCGTCAAAACAAACAAGATACACCCAGACGTCAATTCACAAAGATCAATATGTTGCTAGCTCAAGCATTACAACATCTGCTAAAGGCAAATTTGATCACCCTGAGGGATCCTCCTAAGAATCCTAACACCTCTGCTCCTAGTTACAAGCCCAATGCGAGGTGCGCATATCATTCTAATAGTCCTGGACATGACACAGAGAATTGTTGGCCGTTGAAGAACAAGATCCAAGATATGATCGACGCTGGTGAAATTGAGTTCGACACTCCTGCAACTCCTAATGTGATCACTACTCCCATGCCTAATCACAACAAGATTGCTAATGCTGTGGATGGCTAGAAAGATGAACTTTCAGACCATTAGTTTTACTTTTCAGTTGATGATTTCTATTCTGTTTGTTTAAACATTCAACTTATGATAGACATTATCTGTTTTAATAATCATCATCAGTGCATTGCATATGTTTGTCTTGAATAAATTATTTCGTTATCACTCATTTTAAACTGCATCTTTACTTTGCATATGTTTTATGATACTCAACTCCTGCTAAAGATGTATACCTTTTAAGGGAGGATGACGAAAATGATACCACAACCTCATACAGTATGCTTTTGAGTGGACTATGCTGACGATGTACAGGCATTGTTTCAATTCCTAAAACAGTGGAGATATAAGGATGTTAATCCCTCGTTAACCCTTTTGAGCCTAAGAAGTAGAAGTTTCTTTCTTATACTAATTAAAACCCTTGATCATAACTTGGGGCAGGGTAGTTCTCAGTTAATTTGGCTGCGGAGTCTATTTTAAGAGAATCATTCAGTACATCTTTCAACAAAGGTTTCAATCGCAAGCATTCATCTGCACACATCAAAGAAGTGTTGGAGATGTCAATCAAAAGCCAATGATGGTTCATCAATCATTAAGCAAGGCAGTCAATATCTTTCAAAAAGGAAAAAATGAAAAAACATATATACAAAGAAAAGCCTGCTAAGTCAAAAATCAAAAAAGAAGACTTAGGCAAAAATCAAGGCATCCCGCTGACTGTAAGCTCAAGATAGACAGTTCAGGCAAAAGTTAGGGATATCAAAAAGATGAAAAAAGAGAAGTCAATAAATTCCTGAACAACACAATGTTGTGACTACCAAAAGGAAGAAGTGACTGCCATCTCAAAAGTTCTCTTTGCTTGTGAACTATCATTATTATCAAAGGTGCAAATCCTAAAGTCTCTTGGAACCTGAATGCATAAGTTGAATTAACTGAACTTAGGACTGAAGATCATCACGAAGAGGGGTGGGTACAAATAAACTTTGAGCCTTTATCCTTTGTTTCTTAAACCGTGAACCAAGCCACGTTACAACCCTTGAAAGTCCTAATTGAAGCATGGTTAGTTCGAAAGCATACTGTCACCAAAAAGGTATCCCGACTCCTTAAGGTTTACTAAAATGCTGAGTCGATATTTCGCTTCTACAAAAATAGCATGTTTTTACAAATATCATGATTTTACATCTCTTGCTTTAATTTTTTTTCAAAAAAACTCAAGACAAACGTATGCATTGCATCTCATGAATTCATTATTAAACATATTATGCTACATAATTTCAAATGTTAGCATCAGAAAGAACTTGCGCAGGGTACAACTAATGACTGGAAGTTATCCCGACAGACAAGATTACTCCGAGAAGCAATGTCTCCTACGTATACAAGGGGCATGGCATGCTTTGCCCAAATCAATCTGGGGCAATCAAGTCAAGATTCGAAGAATCTCTCAAGGGCGCCAAAACAAATCGGGGGCATGCATCCAAATAGATCTGAAGCTACTTCCCAACCAACATAGGATATTGTCTTTGGCCTATGATTACTAGGGGCATGTCGCCCAGAGTGCACATCTCATAAAGTCCTCGCGAGACGAATCTTTTCAAAGTCTCTACTAGTGGGGGCAAATCTATGCAAGTCCAGTTTGACATCTTGATCAATACTCAGCGGTGTGTCCTAATCAAATCCAGGAATGGTAGTTACTATAATACTGGGGGCAATGTTCAAGGCATCTATGCCTTCCCACAGCTCCGATTTCACAAGATCATATCCCCACAGAGCAATTCTCAAGAAGATATCTTCAAACATACTCGTCCCGACAAAGACATGACTCCCCAACAGAGTTTACATCTTCAACACTACCGGTTCTCCAACACTTTGCTCTTCTCCAAAATGGTGTATTAATATCTCTAATCCCCAATCAGGGTACATCAAGTTACTGATCGTCCCCAAGCAGAAATCATAAATCCCCAGCTGAGCATCTTCAAGATAAGATCAAACATCAAAATTACAATGACATGGAGATCCACCTTCTCAATCAAGATGTGTCAAATAGCATAAATCATAGTCATACGTCATAAACCATAAACATATTCATACAATTGCATACATGTTCATACATAATACATAATGCATCGCGACAAATGCGTATATAACATGCAAGGTTCTCATTTATTTTGAGAATCCCGTCACATCAACGCATTACATGCATCATGACATGGCATAAAAAAACTAACTTTACCTTTTTCAGGTTACTGCTGCAGTCAAATAAACAACTTCAAAACCTTTCAGATCTAAGTCGATACCTTGGACGATTCCTTAAAGATCTACCTTCGGATCTAAGTCGATACCTGGGACGGTTCCTTAATGATCTACCTTCGGATCTAAGTCGATACCTTGGACGGTTCCTTAATGATCTACCTTCGGATCTAAGTCGATACCTTGGACGGTTCCTTAATGATCTACCTTCGGATCTAAGTCGATACCTTGGACGGTTCCTTAATGATCTACCTTCGGATCTAAGTCGATACCTTAGACGGTTCCTTAATGATCTACCTTTGGATCTAATTCGATACCTTGGACGGTTCCTTAATGAGCTACCTTCAGATCTAAGTCGATACCTTGGACGGTTCCTTAATGATCTACCTTCGGATCTAAGTCGATACCTTGGACGGTTCCTTAATGATCTACCTTCGGATCTAAGTCGATACCTTGGACGGTTCCTTAATGATCTACCTTCGGATCTAAGTCGATACCTTGGACGGTTCCTTAATGATCTACCTTTGGATCTAAGTCGATACCTTGGACGGTTCCTTAATGATCTACCTTCGGATCTAAGTCGATACCTTGGACGGTTCCTTAATAATCTACCTTCGGATCTAAGTCGATACCTTGGACGGTTCCTTAATGATCTACCTTCAGATTTAAAGTCGATACCTCGGACGGTTCCTTAAACAATCTACCCTCAGATTTAAGTCGATACCTCGGACGGTTCCTTAAACAATCTACCTTCAGATTTAAGTCGATACCTCAGACGGTTCCTTAAACAATCAACTTTTCAAAATCTATAGCGGAAACCTCAGACGGTTGCGTAATGATTAACATTTAAAATATAAAGCGGACACCTCAGACGGTTCCATAACGATCAACTTTCAAAATCTAAAAGCGGTAACCTTGGACGGTTCTGTAACGGTCAACACTCGAAGATCTAATTCAGTTACTACGAATGGTGCTGACATGGTCAATCTCCAACAAATATAAAGGCTTAGTCTAACGCACGACTTATCTTTCAGCCTAACGCACGGTTCTCCAGACATCTACGGATGCAAATTGGATTAGTCTAACGTACGATTCATCCTTCAGCCTAACGCACGGCCTTCCAGACATCTACGGATGCAAATTGGATTAGTCTAACGCACGATTCATCCTTCAACCCAACACACGGCCTTCAAGACATCTACGGATGCAAATTGGATTTAGTCTAACGCACGACTCATCCTTCGACCTAACGCACGGTTTTCAAGACATCTACGGATGCAAATTGGATTTAGTCTAACGCACGAGTCATCCTTCGACCTAACGCACGGTTTTCAAGACATCTACGGATGCAAATTGGATTTAGTCTAACGCACGACTCTTCCTTCAACCTAACGCACGGTTTTCCAGACATATGCGGATGCAATTTGGATTTAGTCTGACGTACGACACCTCCTTTGACCTAACGCACGGTTTTCCAGACATCTACAGATGCGAATCAATACATAAAGCTCCAAGACACATTCTCCTATACAAGGCTCAGAAACTAGGGTTTGGTTTGTTCAAAGGAAAATCAATGAATCAATGGCTCCAAGGCATCCCATATGGCTCAAAGTATATTACATTACCTCTATGACAAGTATCAAGTCTCAGCTTAAAAGATTAATCACTCAAATGTTCAGAAAGTCAACAGTCGACTAGGTTTACCTAAAAGTCAACTGTGGGCAAAGTAAAGTCAAAACTCCTGATTTTTTGTCAAGATCCTAATATTGAAGTATCATTCACCATTTTATCAAGAATTGATCATGGTTCATCAAGGAAAGATCAAAAATCAACAATTCAAAAAGTTTCTAAATTAGGGTTTTCATAGGAGAAAGTCAACTGAACTTTGACCAGCCATAACTCTCACATGGAACATCATAAATTTTTCATCCAAAGCTTATTTTGAAGGAAATTTGATTCTCTACAATTTTGTCTCTCACATGCCAAGTCCAAAAATGCTTCATTTGATAGATATGGACCAAAACATTATAGGTCCTTTTCGAAAGTCAACCAAAAGTCACCTTTTTCAAAAGGATATATAAGGAGCATGGAAAATAATTTTGATATGAGACCAAAAGCATTGGTTAGAGGACACTCTAAGCTTTCCAAAAAGCTCAAGAACTCTTCCATACAATAAAAATTGAGAGAGATATGCTCGGTACAAGTTGGTCGATTTTTGAGAAAAGCATGAAACCTAAGGTGACTAATTTCAAGTTTTTGAGTGATGGGCCTTAAATATTGAAGCATCCACGTGATTGTGAGCCCAAAAGGAGTACATGGATCAAATATTATTATTTTTATGATACTATTTTATTTATATTTGATTTTAATCATTTAAATTCAAATAAAGTGAAATAAAATCATAAAAATAAATATATAATCAAGGTTTTAATTTTTATAGATTCAAGTAGATCTTATCATCACCCCATGATCACCAAGAAACGTGAGAGAAGGTGTACCAAATAAATCAAGAGCCAAAAATAGAAAGATTCCAACATGTTTTCAATCAAATTTTTTTTTTGTGATTAAAACATCAAGATTTGCTTTGATTTATTTCAAGTTTTCAACCCTAATTCCATGCTCTATAAAAGGACAATAAACTCAGCTTCAAAAGGACGAATTTTTAGCAAAAAATAGGGTTTGGAAAGTCGTAAAATACCAATAAGACTAGGGCACGATAGAAGCTTTCTTGAAGCCACATTCGATCAATCCTAGCGATATAATATTCTTACTGAGGTCATCAGGAACGGTTTCCAATCATTACACAAGCCTGGAGCATCCCAGAATCAGCCTTTGCAAGTGCACCGGTTTGGTAAGGTTTTCATATTCGATTTTGAATTCTTATGCATCTCCCACGTATTTGATGAGTGTGTTCATGTTCAGGGCATAAATTAGGATAGGTTTGATCTTTTACATGTGAAATTTCACGTGAGAATCTCGAGCCACCATTGTTAGGGCTCAAAAGCGAGGAAGCTTCGTTCCCCTAGCTGCATATGTTTTCAGCTTAAACTAACGGTTCCATGAGAATCGCAGGGTCTTAATTATTGGATCTGGTTGTTTTGCCTTTTCGTTTTGCGTTGTTTTGCAGGTCGCAGGTTTAAGGGCTATCGGAGAAGAAGGCTCCAGCCGCCGTGGGTGGTGGTCCGACGAAAGCCAAGGAGGAGTCAAAGCACGAGTGGCCCCAGCGATCGTTCCTATTGGGTGGTCAAAAGAATGAAACTCTCTCTCTCAATCTGGTTGGATGCAGCGAACAAAGGGGGCCCACTTTGACTCTCAATTTGAATTTACCATTTATTTATTCGCTTCTTATTTATTGTTTGATGATGGATGAATTAACATGAAAACTTGTGCAGCACATGTGGCCAGCGTAAGAGGCTTGTTACCCATAGAGCATGGGTTCGATCCAGGCTTCCAATAATTTATTTTTATGAATTACCTCATGTGTTCAGTCTTCGGATCCAGCGTGCCTCACGTGCATACAGGATCGTGTACCCTCGCAGCATCACCATTGGATCACCACGAACGCTGATCTGAAGGACTAAAGCGCATGGCTACCATGGACATTCAGAAATTCCGCCACACCGAATCCTTGCCCAGCTGAGTCTTCTTTTTTAATCTATTTGTTTATTTTTTAATTACATAAGTTTTTTTTTCTTTTCCTTTTTATATAACCTTTCTCCCTATATTATTTTCTTTTTCTTTTTTTCTTTTTCTTATTAAATTATTTTACTAAAATGTTTTTACTAAATAGTTTTATAATTGTTTATATTTTATCGAAACTCGATTTTTTGTCGATTTACCAATAATTGTTTAAACGATAAAAATCATTATTTTGTACGTATGTTTTATAATTAAAATTCTTAGGTTTGTTAACCTCGATTTATAAACCCCACCTCAGGTAGGTGGTGTCCATTAACGCATTTTAGTCTTATAAACATTTTGGGTCACGATAAGTTTTCTTAAATAACCCTTTTAGGGTCAGGGTTAGATCAGTTAATGCACTAACTATTTCTTTTCTTCATTCTTAATTTTCTCAGGGTTAATCGAAAATCTTCCGACTACGCGCCATGGCAATTGAAAAGCTAAGTTCTGATCCTCCTTTTTTTTATTTATTTAAGTTATTTTACCTTTTGTTTTAATTTTTGCCTAGAGGTTAAATTGAGGTTTATTTTCAATATCAAGGAATTTCACATACGCTCACCCCTATTATTTTTCCTCTTAATTTTCAGAGCTGACCAAGGGTTCGAGGAAGATCAAGGCTCAAGACCAAGATGATAAAACTAATTATTGATTCCACTTATTCTTCTGTCTTTTAATTTCCCCCGTCCCCGCAGGTGTTTATTGTAATAGCGTAGGACATTTAAACTGCTTTACTTTTCTGCTGTGGTTAGTAACCCTAGGGAGTGTAACCTCGAACTGAAACTAGATCACTAACTTATAAGATAAATGTCATCGAAGTTAACCACGTGATTGTGCACCCACACACCTTTAGGGTAACCCCTCTTGTTGCCTTATACTGTTGCCTTAATTGTTGCCTATTGCCTCTAAGTGTGCTAAATAGTCAAGTCCCTCGATTCCGAGGATACCTAAAGCAAAGGTTGCCTTTAAAGTTATTGAAATCATCATATGAGATCTAGTCCCTCGATGTTGCCTCGGTAAAACATGATGATTGTCCCAATTGCTAAGGTATCCTCGCATGATGCCTAAAAAGATTAATGACTATTCTATCCTTCCCTTAGACTACCTGCCCTCTTTATGGCATGGGACAGTCTTATGGTGAACGATATCTCGATGACCCTTAAACATCCAATTGAAAGACTTCCTGCCCTCTTATGGTATGGATAGATCCTTTCGTCCGAAAAGCTAAAAGAACGATTTTTTTCAAACTTAGGGGAGTTGCTACTAATTGCTTGCTCTTTTCAAATTCAAATCAAAAATACTTTTCCCACTCATTTTTTAAATACTTTCAAAACAAGGCTACGCTTATTTACAAGCTAAAGTCCTTAAACGAAGTTTTCCTATTCGCACCCTACTTTTCAAACAATTCAAACATTTTAAAAACAAAGTGAGCTAAGCAATTAAGAGCCCATGGATAACCATGGATGCAAAGGGTGCCTTACACCTTCCCTTTGTATAACTTACCCCCCGAACTCAAAATCTTTTCAAAGGTATTTTCCTGTTCTTTTAGCATTTCCAATTGGATAAAATAAAAGTCGGTGGCGACTCTTGCTATCCGCACATTTCAATAAAAAAGTCAGTTCACCGTATTACACATAGTAACCGACTATGAGTATTTTTCCAGACAATTCCCTTCCACCAATGTGACTCCCTTCCATACATTTCTCACATGTTCTCCTTTCTCATAAACACATTGTAGCATAGGGGATGATCTATCCATCTTATAAATTTGGTGAGCTACCATAAGGTAAGAGACAATAGCCTTTTGATCCTTCGAGCTTCTGTTTCTTCTTCTAGCAGCTTCTCTTAGGTTAAGTAATAGATGATAGGTGAAATCCATCCTCGTGCATATTCTAGCATCTTAACTTCTTCAGTTTTTGTGCTTGAACTTTCCAGAGTTTCTTGATCACAGTTCGATTTAAAATGGGACCTTTCATTATGGCTAACTATGCAAGGAGATCGGCTCTAAAGTTCCCCCTCCCCCTGGGAATATTCACTATTTTAAATTCTATGAATCCTTTAAATTCATTTGGTACTCCCCTTTAATCTGATTGGTGATTAATTGAGAATCGGTTTGCACCAGCAAATGAGTAACTCTGACCACTTTACTTAACCTCATCCCTACAATTTGGGCCTTTTACTCTGATTGATTATTACTAGCTTGGAAATTAAATCAATGAGAAAAGAAAGGCAGTAGCCGAAGAGGTTAAAAAGCTTTGTAGGCCAGATTCATTCGAGAGATAAAATACCTGACTCGATTATCCAACATCGTCATGGTAAAGAAGAAATCAAGGAAATGGCGCTTGTGCATGGACTTCAGTGACATGAATAAGGCTTTTCCAAAGGATCCTTATCCATTATCGTACAACGAATGTCTCATCAACGGTGCATTCAGGTTTTGCCTTCTTAGTTTCATGGATTCTTCCTCTGACTCTAACCAGATACGGAAGAACCCGATGGATGCTCCAAAGACCGTGTTCATGACAAATAGAAGTAATTATTATTATTAAGTGATGTCGCTTGGTTTGAAAAAGACAGGGGCTACTTATCAAAGGTTAATGAACATATTGTTCTCTTCCCTGATAGGGAGAGACCTGAAGGTATACATTGCTGACACGGTGGTCGAAACCCCCAAGGAGAAGGATCACGTTAAATACTTGGAGGAGACGTTCGCGTCAATAAGAAGCTTTAACATGAGGCTTAACCCAAATAAATGAAATTTTGGAGTAGAAGAGGGGAATTTTCTCGGTTTCATGTTCACAAATCGAGGAATTATGGAAAATCTCGACAAATGTCAGGCCATTATCGATATGATGATCTTAACATCAACAAAAGAAGTTCAGGAACTAACTGGGAGATTAGCTGCCATGTGTCGTTGTTTGTCTTGTGCAAGTGATAAATCCATCAACTTCTTTGCAACTTTGAAAATGTCAGCAAGCTTTTAATGGACGGAGGAATGTGAGAGAGCAGTCGTAGAATTAAAGCGCTTTTTGTCAATCTTGACAATCTTGGTCTGTCCTAAGGAAAAATTCCCCTTCACCTTATATCTGGCGGTCTCAGATCGAGCTTTAAGTTGTGTTTTAGTTCAACAAAATAAAGAAGGGGAAAGGCCGATTTATTTCCTCATCAAAGTTCTCCGAGGGGCCGAGCTCCATTACACAATGAATGTTTAGCCTTTGTAGTAGTAGTCACAGCCAGAAATCTAAGACACTATTTTAAGGGACACCATATTGTCGTCAGGACAAATTTCCCTATCAAACAAGTGTTGAAGAAGCCGGACCTAGCAGATAGGATAGCGACGTGGGAATAGAGTTATCTGAGTATGATATCATGTTCACACTACGGAACATTATCAAATCTCACGTGCTGGTAGAATATTTGATTGAGGTAAGTACATCTGTTCCTGAAGAATCACCTTGCCAATGGATTTTGTCGGTAGACAGTTCCTCAATAAAGTCCTTAAACGAAGTGCTCTCATGCACCGTTGATGAGACATTCGTTGTACGATAATGGATAAGGATCCTTTGGAAAAGCCTTATTCATGTCACTGAAGTCCATGCACAAGCGCCATTTCCTTGATTTCTTCTTTACCATGACGATGTTGGATAATCGAGTCAGGTATTTTATCTCTCGAATGAATCTGGCCTACAAAGCTTTTTAACCTCTTCGGCTACTGCCTTTCTTTTCTCTTCATCGTTCTTTCGCTTTCTTTAGGATTATGGCTTCAGCAACGGGTCCAAGGAAAGTTGATGACACACTATCTTCGGGCCGATCTCGAGCATATCACAGAGGTCCATGCAAAGAGATATAAGTTTTCCCTTAATATTTTGACAATGTCAGCCTATTCCTATTGGCATAGGTTTGAACTGATATGGGTGGTCTGAACTATTTGGAATCAATTTTCACCTTTTTTTAACTCTTCAGTGGGAGTCAAGCTATATTCTGTTGGAACCTCCGGTGGATCAAGGTCGAAGAGGTTCACCTCGAAGGGCGTCTCATTCGTAAGAGAATATTTCTGAGCTTTTATCTTTAGCTTTAGGATGTCCTTATATCATTTTTTTGCCTTCCTCTGATCCCCCTTTATCACGCCCACACACCCATCATCCAATGGATATTTTAGGGTGAAATAAAAAGTCGATAACACAGCTTTGAGGGTGTTGAACGCCAATCTCACAATAATAATATTGTAAGAGGAAGATGCATTCATGATCAAGTATCTCACCTTGACGCCCTTTGTGATTTCTCCAATACCAAAGATGGTCATGATAAGCACATGACCTAGAACCAGCACCTATTCATAACAAAAGCAAACTAGAATGCCCTTGAAAGGAAACAAATCACCTAGGGTCCATATTCATGCCCTTAAACGCATCCCAATACAAGATATCCGCAGAGATACCCGAGTCAATCAGTTTCAACTTTACATTCCAATCATAGATTTGTAATTTGAAGACCATGGGGTCATTTTCGTGAGACAAAACTCCTTCTGTGTCCCTTATAGAAAAACTGATAGCAGCGAGCTTTTTTTCTGAATCTGAGAGTAACTTCTAAGAAACATGCATCACTGATCGTGCATATCTTTTCTTGCCTGAGATAGTTTCTCGTCCGCTAGTAAAACCTCCTAATATGGTGCTAACCTTATGACGCGTCACTCTGGTTTCCCGTACCTCTTTGGGGCTTTTCCCTTTTGTAGGGGAAGGATTCTTTGAACCGATCACCGAGGAGGGCTTCTCTTTTCTGGTGGCACGCCAGCATCTTTGACGTAATACAGCAGACGGCCTCTTTGGATCAAAATTTTGATCTCTTTCTTTAGCTGATGGCAATCTTCCATGTGATAACCTCAGATCCGATTGTAAGAATACCATGCGCTCTCGTATTTACCCAAAATGACGTTGACTCCCTTATGATGGTATGGTTTTGGGAGCAGTTTGAGATGATAAAATTCTCGCAGGATATCTCTGCGCTTGATGTTGAGTGGGGTATAGTTCTCGGTAGGGCTTTCATATGACCTCCGAGGAGGCTTCATTGCCACTTTGTCTTCCCCCGGAGCTTGTGATAGTCTTTCTTGAATCCGATTCTATCTTTTCTAGGATGTGTCCTCTCTTTGGCGTCTCTAGATCTCTTCTCCATATTACTCTATTCACCTTTGATATAATATTCCGCTCTAGTTATCACCTCATCCATGCTGGTTGTCGGCTTCTGTTCCAAGGATTCATTGAATTGATTCACCTTTAGGTTATGTTAAAACTCTCCAACAAACATCTCCTAATTTTGATGGGAGACTTTGATGGTCTCCTCGTTGAATCGCGCCAAATACTCTCGGAGTAATTTGGAATATCCTTGAAAGATGTTGAACAAGCTCGTTGTTGATACCTTTCTATGCTTGCTAGTAGAGAAGTGTTGTACCATCTTCCTGGTCAGGTCTTGATAGCTGACGACTGAAAGCCTGGGTATGCTTATATACCATCACAGAGCCACGTCTTTGAACGTCTCCGACATGAGTTTGCATTTTAGAGAATCGGAGGCATCGATGATTGCCATCTAATTGTTTATTATGATGATGTGGCTCTGGGGATCACTCTTGCCATTGAGGCATGCCAAGGGAGGTGGCTTGAAGTTTTTTGGAACTTGATCGTCCTATATCACTTTCGCAAGAGGCTGGGGATCCATAAGCTCCTCTTCTGCCTCCCTTTCCTGCTAGATCTGATTTTGTTGGAGTGTATGAACACTATCCACCAATGACTTATTAAACTACCGTGGAGCCTCAACGATCACCAATAATTGTGTAATGTTTGGCGGAGGAGGCGAATCACTTTTGTTAGGCGATGATCTAGAAGACATTTCAATGCTATAAGATTAGTGAATCTTGATGATTTTTATGCGGTCTGGGAAAGTTTTACCGAGACCCTATGATGGGCGCTAAATGTTCTTAAAACACTGTGTGGATAATGTCCCTGATGCTAGTCAGATAAGATCGCAAATGTTGAACTTTTGTTTCTAGTGTGCTTCTTATCAGTGTATTCATGTCAGATGTTTTTCATATGCCCTAACATTTTCTTCGGTGTTCTTTGTATAGTCTTTGTTTTAATCCTTAGATTCCTTCAAATTCATTTTGATTTTTACACTCAACTCACTTTGTGTTAAAATATACTAATTATGATTTGTGAACTTCGATTTTGTAGTAAGAAAAGGTTGGCAAGATTGATAAAATTGTTGAAGGAACATTGTTTTCGTCCTCGACAAGATTATCGCTTTGAAAAAACAATTCATGAGGTAGACAAATGTTTTGGCCTTAAAATTCTCTTGTGGAATTTTATCCATAACTATTAAGAAAGAAGTTGAGGTTATCGAAATGTTAAATTTACTGATTTACTTTTCTTATTTAATATAATATAATTTTAGGATATTGAATTTGAGGGTTTCTACGAGAAAAGAGTCCTTATAAGACTTCCTTTGATTTAAGTATCACAATGATTATTTTTATTAAAAAAATATATGTCATAAAATTTTAGATGCTTTCATTTTTCTATAATATTTCCTTCATTTTTCAAGATAGATTTTTTTCTATTTAATTATTGTAATTATATAAGCAAACCGCTTCTCTCGAACCATCATTGGCTACTGTAAGCCTATTTATGACATCATCTTTAGTATATATAACTAGGCCTTTCAAAATTTGAAAACTTTCTAATTTTTCGGTCCAATTTCAGGTTTATATTGAAGTTTTTAACTGCGTATTAAATTTAAGGGTTAATAGTAATTCACCCCCCCTTAATGTTAGCGAATTTTGTTTTTGCCCCCTCCCTACCCTTTAACAACGGTTTTTTCGAAAAAACCGTTGCCAAAAGCTGTCTTTGGCAACGGTAGGGGGGTAAATCAAAACACGCTCATATTACAAGGGGGTAAACTACTATTAACCCTAAATTTAATACTATAAAATCAACATACATTTTGTCATATATTAAATGATATTTCGTACAGGCTGCAAGTTTGAAAGAAGTGATGATATCCGTCAACCGTGTATCATGGAGCCCGGACGCGAGTTTTATTGGTAAATGTTGTGATTTTTTTTCTTTCTATTTTGCTTGATTACAAGTTTGTAATGTAGATCTTTCCTTTCCGGGATTGCTTTTGCCGAACATTTAGTTCATTTGTATTCGTATCAAGTTCCTAATGGCCTACAACAACAATTAGAGGTATTTTCATATCAAATTTCGATATGAAACTAATACAAAAAAAAATTGCGGACAATCAGTTCCTCGCTAATAACGTATTTGTTTTCGTTATTATAGATTGATACTCATGATGGTGCGGTTAATGATGTAGCCAGGCCCGGCCCATTCCAGGTGCAGCCAGTGCTGTAGCACTGGGCCTCACAATCCTGGGGGCCCCAATATGAAATTTAATTAGTATTGTTAAACAAATAAAAACATTAAAAGTCTTCCTACATCTTTCTCTCTCTGGCTTATAGTTCCATCAGAATTAGTAATTGGTAATGATTTAATGTAATGTAATAATTGATGATACTGGTGATAGAAGTATAATTTAATGTAATATAATAATTCATGAATTTGTTTTAAAAAATACTAGTAAGAAAAAAATTTAGTTAGATATTTTAAACAATACTTTAAATTTTTTAATTTTAATATATAATTTTAATTTTTTACGTATTTTTTAACTATTAAAATTATAAATATTTTTAAAATTTTAGGCCCATTTTTAAAATTAAAACAGGGCCTCCGGATTGATTGGGCCGACCCTGGATGTAGCTTTTACATATCCAGAAAATCAGCTATGCATTGTGACATGCGGAGATGATAAATTAATTAAGGTGACAGTAGAGTTTCTCGTCTATGATAGATTGTATCTAGCTATTTGAGATTATAAGTATTAATATTGGAAGAATGATACATATAGGTATGGGATTTGGATGGACATAAGATACGTATAGGTATGAGTTTTTCCTCTATACAATATTAACATCGTATAGATTGTGAAATTGGTAATCAACTTGACAATAATTGTTTGAACCAGCTCCATAGAGTTAAAATGATTGCCTCTGTGAGTGAAGATGAAGTACGTGTCTGGTCGGTGAGCAACAAAAATGCATACATAGCTATCCATCTAGCGGGAAGAAGTTGAAGATGAAGTTGGGGATTTCTTCTCAGAATCCAACTATTTCGGGAGAGGACGTAGCTAGTAGTACATTTAATGAAAGTGATCAAACAAATGAAGATGGCGTCGATGAATTAGATGAAGAAGACCTTAATAATAAATTCTGATTTATACTTGGTGTATCTTTTTAACTTCGGTGGACAAATGATCATTAGTAGTTGTTTGAGTCATTTTTAGTAATGTGACTATGTAGTATTGGTTACTTACTAACTTTGTAGCATTTTTTTATAAACAAGTTGTTCTATGAATTTGTCTTATTTTAAATTAAATTTTAATTTTTATATTATGGTTATTTTAGTATACAATTCATAATATTTCAAAAAAATAATAACATCTTTAGGTTCAAATTTCCTGCGGATTTACCTGCGGATTTAGCTGCGGAAGGTTTCCTGCGGACTTAGCTGCGGATTTACCTGCGTAATTTCCTGCCGAAATTATTACCTACGAAGGTTTTAGCTGGGGACGAATAGCCGCAGGAAAATCCGCAGGTAAGGTGTTTCCTGCGAAAATTTAGCTAAAATCCACAGGTAAATCCGCAGGAAATTTGAGTATTTCTAGTGTCACTTCTACTTCAAGTTGAATGTCATAAGTGTTTCTATTGTCAATTGATGAATTTCATAATATTCAAACTGAAATTTTGGTCTCTCAATATACACATTTTTATTTCTAATTTCATTAAAAAATCAAATTTTAATTCATTAATTTTTTTAAATATTTTTCTTTTCTTTTCGAGGTTCACCTTCATGTTTCAACTAATTATTTTGATGACATGTGATTGATAAAGTTATAAAATATCATTAACTTAATTATTTAATTTTTTTATTTATCTATAATTTTATATTAAAGACTAAATTATTAAAATGAAAAATTAAATAGTTAAGTTATAAAAATAATAATATTTTAAAGTATGATAAAATATAGGATTCAAATTGGTAACAACAAATTTAGAAGATCAAAATTAAATAATAAAACTTCAAAAAAAAAGTATACATCTAAAATAAAAAAACACGTATTTAATTAAAAACTGGTCATCTCTATTTCTTCTTTAATTACAAAGGATAAGAGTTATGCTATTTTTGGTATTTTTAATTAGAAACAACATTATATAAATAAGTATTAAAAGAAAATAGTTATTTTATAAGGATTAAAGGATAGACACGATGGAGTGAAAATAGAAATGTGGATGCCATTATGTATGTTTATATTTTATTTTTCTTTTACAAATGGATATTTACTATTTTCAAGTTATTTTCTTTTACAAATGGATATTTATTATTTTCAAGTTATACGTTGGTTGTGATAAAAAATAATATGCCATCGAATTAAGATAGTTCATTTGATAGTTATGCGTGGACATTCGACTGTAAACGTGTAAATTTAAATTCGCGACGTCTCATTTATTTATTTTTAAGAGATAGACAAAAAAAAATATGTTATACATATAATAACATGACTCCACTCGAATAAATTTTACTTTTTAAGAAATTAAATTTTTTATTATAAGAAATATTTTTATCTGAATTATTAGAATATTGCAAATAAGATATATTTCATGCAAATTAATGAGTTTATTCAATGTGTGTAATTTGTGAATGAGTTTGTTTTTCTTATCGCCTATGATGTGCATACCATTCATAATTAAGGTCGTTTATGGTCATTATAATGACTACATCTCTTTGATTAAGCGTGATTATCATTGTCATTAACTTATTATTGAATTCTTTGATTACAATCGTCATCTAAATCATTTTTCAATTAGCGAAGTTGGGATGATTTCCTAATTCAATGTCGAGCTAGCCTCGTGGCCGGGAGAGCTCTCCTCTCTTTTCACAATGGTGAATTTTGTAGATTCTACTTGAGATCGTATGAGCTCGTGCATCTCTTTATGAATACTTATCTGAATGATAGTGAGTTCTATGTTTAGAGGATTGATTTATAGATATATCGATACAGAGTCTCCTAATCACGAGATATGAAGGGACGAAATACTTTTAAAAAAAAAATCTAAATAGTAAATTATCTCTATAAAGTACGAGCTAAGTGATTTAAGTTAGAGTTCCCGGAAAATTGATTTGTAGATATGAAGGGACGAAATACTTTAAAAATCATTGCTTTCATTTGGCTCAAACCAAGAGCTTATTTCACAACAACAACAAAATTCATAGAATATTTTTTTTCTATTAATACAAATACACACTCAAATGAATATCAGCTCACAGTAAATAAAAATGAAGGGTTCTTTGAATAATCATGATGTTGCAGCCAGCCTTAGTCCTTAGTCCTTACCTTAATTATACCCTTTCAATTCCACCACAACCATTGATTTGTGTATTAACAGAAATGGCAAACTGAAAGGAATGTTGAAGATTGAGCTCAGTACGACAAACAGGACAAGTAACATGAGTAGAAAGCCAAGCATCAATACACGGAGGATGAAAGAAATGGTTGCATTGAGGTAAAACACGAACGCTGTCATTGTCATTGAATTCAGCGAGACACACAGCACATGGTAGAGGATCTTCATCACCTTCCTTAACATGTTTGTTTACGGAAGAGTACAATACAATTGGGAAAGTTTCGAGTAGTTGAGGATTTATACCAGTGTCATTTTCAGACTTTGGTATCTCTGCTACGTCGTTTTGTGAGTATCTGAAACGTTTTAGGAACAACACAAAGATGAAAAGTAAGAGAATTGTTGCAATGAGGCCTTCAAGAACTACACCAAGTGAAGACAAGTCCCACAATGTTTCCGATGAGTCGTCTGACTGTGCTTCTGCGGTACAATACTGATGAGCACAAACAAGGACGAAGAAAATGATAATGGGTAACATTTTTTTTTTCAAAAAGAAAAAATGAATGAAAAAATTGTATCAATGTGGTGTAAGAATATGGATGTGTATGCGGGTATGTAAATGTTTGTTTATTTAATTTTATTATTTTTGGTAAATGAATATTTTCTATTTTTGTGTGTTAGACATAGGCTAATATAATCTAGAATGATTTTATTTTGAGAAAAGATAATTTTTTATTGAAAATATTGACTAATTTAAATTGGAATAATCCATAATAAAAATACAAATTTGATTATGTTGAAATCAAAAAGAAGAATTTGTAAAAGAATTCAAAGCATCTAAATTAATAACATAAAAATAAAGCGAGTGAAATAACTCAACTAATATATATTTAAGGTTTAAAATTAATTAAAACATTTTATTTATATTTTTTATAATATATTAATATTTATATATTAACAGTATATATTCAAAATTAGAAAATTTTAATATTATAGCTTAAATAAACTTATATCGTAATCAAAAAGATTACTTATCATAATAATACTATTATTATAGGTGTAAACGTGTGGCAGATTTTATCTTATTGGATTAGTTTTGATTTTTTTAGTGTCTTTCGTCTCTTCTTGTCATCACTTGGCAAGTTTAATGCTCTTAATGAGACCAAAGATTAATAAGAAATTTGAGTATCTTTGTTGGCTAGCGATTGTTTGGTCCATTTGCCTTGTTAGGAACGAAACTCTTTTTAAAGGAGGCCACAAGGGTGAGATTGTTGCATTGGCGAAAATGCTATCTTGAAAATCGTTTGGTTGTAGAAGTAGAAGGGACTTGAGTTGTAGGTGGAAAGATTGGCTTTTGGATCCTATTCCTTGTATTTTAGTTTGCGTTGTGTACTCTTTTTAGGGTGGCTCTCTTGTTTGTATATGGGTTGAGTACTCCTAGTGCTCTCTTATATTCAATCATTTGCTTATATAAAAAGAAATAAATGGACAAATAATACATTTTAACAAAATTAACAATAATTAGAAAAATATTATGCATCAAATTATGAAGAAAAAAAATTATCAACACAATGACTAAGATGTCGAGGCCAATAATAATTTGAGAAAATAATACAACTCAATATAATGGTGTGAATTTTGTATCGATGCAATCATCTAACATGACACATTTCAGCAAATTGAGACACAACGCCGATAACAAAAAATGAAGGGACTGGTTTTTAAATTTTTTTCGCCGCTAATTAACAAAAAATGACTAACATGATATATTTTGAAGAATTAAGAGATCAATATGGATCTTTTTAAGGTTAAGGGATTAAAATGAACTCCAAGATTAACTTATGAGACCAAAAAAATATTACGTTAAGAAAATATAATACAATACATAACAAAATTAAAAAAAAAAAACAAAAGTGTGGTGATTATAATTTATATTAAGTATAAAAATATGAAAATAATTTGATGGTAGAGAACAATCATGATAAATTGATGAAAGCAATAGTGAAAATCTAATAAAAGAGAAACAGTAACACAAAAGAAAATGAATAGTTTTGAAATATTAAAATAAAATTGGAAATAGTGTTGGGTGAGAATATGGCAATAGAAAACAGTCTAGAGGAGTAAATAGACTTTTGAAAACAAAATTAACTGATTCTTCAAATGAGAATAACTGGAGGTCTTTAAGAGTTTGTGCGTGGAAGTTTATAGAGCGAAAATGTAAAATTATACTCAATTCCCAATTATTCAGTAACAACTTAAATCACTTTACAAATATCGTAATGTCTAGATGAAGAAACACAACGTATGCAATTGAAGTAATTGGATAAGTCACGGGATGTGGTTAAGCAATTAATCAACTAGACAAATTCTAAAAATACGATGTTTTTCTCAAATTTCAATCACCACTAAAGCTCTTAATAGGTTCCCAATTCCAATAAAACCTAAGCTTATCAAATAAATCGCTATTACCAAATTTAAACCTAAACGTGCATGTTCTACGAAATTCAAATTCAAGAGTAAGGGATATAGAGATGACATCGGGGTTATAGTGGTTTGACTTTGTGGTCTTCGCGTGAGTCTACGTCCACTTTAATAGTCGTTCCTTTGTTTTGACAAATATCTTGAGAGTATATACAATCACCAATCCATAATAATGCTAAATAAAAATAACAAATAAACTCTTCAATTTGGATCTTGACTTGTATATGACCAAATGACAAACTCTTTTGCGCAATCTTTACTCGATCAACGCTTCCAATCTTCCAATATCACCAATTATACTCCAAGCCTTTGTGTGTAGCAATCAACCCCTTAATCCTATCGATTCCTTGAGCGGTAAATTGTCTGTAGATGTAAAAAGAACTTCACCTTATATGTAGCCTTCCGCTCAGTCACAACTAAGGCAATTCTTGAGAGAAGACATTCTTCTTTTCACTTGAATTTGTCTTTATCAATGACAATAACCTCAATCTTGCAAGAACTTGACAACCCTTTATCCAATATTTAAGAACGGTTAACTTCAAGACAGAGTCTCCCTCAATCATTTAACAGTCACTAATGATTAAGAAATGAAATTGAAAAGAGGTTGAAGAGGAAATAATTTCAATGCAAGAGTTTCAAAAGAGGTGGTTGATTTTTCACAAAAATTCGCAAATGATTATGAAAATCTTACATGAACAAATGATGAAAAATGCTTACATATGTGATTGATATTAAGCATGTAAAAGACTAAAAAAGATTGGTTAGATTCAAATCTAAGTCAATACATGTAATGAGTCAAGTGAGCAAGTGAATGGAACAAAAGAGATTCAGATTTTTGACCCATTTTGTAGTTGATTCGAATCATAGGCCCCATGATTCGAATCATGTTCAATAATTGATTCTAATCAATTGTTCCAGGGAACTTTGAAAAATGCTCAAAAGTTACGTGATTCAAATCATGTGTGAAGTGTAATTCGAATCAATTCGGACAGAAGTGACATGAAATTGTATGATTCGAATCAAATGGTTTTTGGAAAGTTTTGGTCATTTCTGTTTGATTTTGTTCTAATCAAATTAAGTGTGTGAATGATTGATTCCAATCAAATGCATCAAAACTCAACTTTTCATGATTTTAAAGTTTGTATTTGCACCTGAATTGAATTGAACACACATAGTTATTCCACAAACTCATGCACTTGAATAAAGACATCTTGAGCAAGTTCAAACGTAACCAAATATTTTATGCACGCTAAAAGTTTTACGAAACGATTTCAAACTTAATTCAAGGTGTGCGATTTACGAAACGATTTTCTTATCATTTTCTCAATAAACGATAATAAAAGAAAATGATAAGACAAGCAACAAAATAATCGTACCAGGGGTGCTCTCCCTTCATATGATAAGGACATGCAACTAACTCCCATTAGGGATATGCAGCTACAAATATTTTAGTAAATATAATTATTTTTTAAATATCAAAATTTATATTTTCTCCTCTCCCCTCCAAATTCCCCCATTTTATTCACCGTCTCTTGGTCTAACCATATCGATGGAATACCCCATGTCACCTCTCGAATTTCAAGTTAGAGGTCCTCCTCGTCCTCGATAGGGATTCTACCAACACATAAAAAATACATATAACATTCCAAAGCAGAGTTAAAGATAAATTTGGTACCCCTATTAAAATACGTATTTGGTAGGGAGGTTCATTAGAGTGCAAAGCAGAAAGATCGAAAATCCCGTAAGCCATTTCCTCCAAAAAAAAAACTCGAATGACGAAAGCAAGAATATAAGAGAAAGGTATGGTTGTTACCCAGAAGAAACAAGTTGATGGCCTACGCATCATAGATCCTACCAAAAGAAATGTGTGAATAGGTCAGATATGAAAAGTAATGTAGAAAGAGTGGCCAGAAGAGATGAAGTAACAAATAAGAGAATAAAAGAGTTCGTATATTCACAAATGATGAAGAAAGAGAAAATAGTAGCGACGCAACTCCTTATATATGTCTCAACAAGGGTGAACTTTACGATCCATTACATTAAGCAACGCAAACCATGCCACTAATGATTAATATCTCATCGTGAACAATTCATAGTACTTGAGTGTCATATGATAGAGGGGACAATTGTATCATCAAACATAGAGACACATATCGAGACTCCCCTAAAATATATCTTTGATTCAAAGAATGACATTTATTGCATCTGTTACAAATGCTAGTGATGTCCTATCAAGGTTCTTCACTTACTTCAGTTAATAACTATCCTCAAGGTGTGAACGACAAAGCCCTCATTTTACATAATAGGAAGAAGGGCTTGCGAAACAACTGTTATAGGTCGTCTACAATGCCCATGGCAAAAGGCTCTAGAGAGAATTCCATGTAGAGAGGCCCACGGAAAAGGTAGACCTTCACTTTGAGTATAATTAAACAATTTCACCTTCCAACGCATCAATCACCGTCCAATTCATTCATATAGTTGTCCGTATAGCACACCACACCACTCGTAGACGGTTTTAGTCTCCCTTGGTATATAAGTGTAAAGAACGTCATTTCAGGTATTAAAATTCATTATCACTCTCACATTACTTTCAATTCTCTCATTCACTTTAGTGTTTGAATGTTAACCTTGCAACTCAATCTCTTCTCTGCCACATCGGAAGCTTTCTCCACTGAACCAATATCTTATCTCCCCATTTCAGTACACATTTCTGGTTCTCAAACGAAATAATTTTTAATGCTGAGAACTTGGTGAAAAGGAAAAATCTTGATAAAGTGAAAGTTAAACCAACAAAGGAAAATAATCATAAAGTTGGATCTCTTTTCAAATTCCAACACAAAGGTATGTTTCTGAAGAAATTCTTTTGAAAACTCAGCTGGATAATGAATAAGTTATCAATGAGTATTTAAAAACAGACATTGCTGAGAAGATATTTAATTTTGCTTTTGAAATTCCCAGATTACTGCTACCACATACACCATCAAAACTTTAAGAAATAAGAATAAAAAGAAAATAAGCTCATGTTGTTGAAGAGCTGAAAGAAAAAAAGGATAGAGTTGTTGCAACTTCCTACCTTGAGGAAGATGTTGAATATCTCAAGCCTTTTAGAAAATGATTGAAGGGAACCGGTAAATCTTTTATTAATAATGTAGTTCATAAAAGTATAATAAGTCCCTCTATTCCCCTCTCTCAACTATGACTATCTCATGTATCTATGTAGAATCTAACCAAAAAATTTCACTACCATCAACTAGTCCATGCTTTGTTGAAAAAAATGCATCTCTTCTTCCTCCATTTCAATCAACCAATGAACTAGAAATGACCTCATTTGCATCTGAAAAAAACCTTCCTGGTGATCATGTTGATCAAAGAACTTCTGTTGAACCTATTGTTGAACCGATCTTTATGGAACAATTCTCCGGTCATGTAGCCTCAGATCACGACTCTCTCTTTGTGTAAGTGGAACCTACTTTACCAAAAAAAAAGTTTCTTAGCCCATCCATCATAAAACTCCACCTCCTCAACTAAAAGTTTTACAAATTAAATTAGCCACATCATTTACTCCTAAGTTTATTGGTGACCAGATTCCGCTTCAAGTAGAATTTCCATCAAACTTCAATTTCAATCCCCCCACTGATACACCAAATCAATCTAAACAACCATCCAACACCAAACCTCACCCATCAATATATTTAACTCTCCTCCTGGACCTGACCAGTCAAGTATTCCGCATGACTCAACTTCTTATAGGATATCTTCGGAAGTTCTTTGTTCAAAGATAAACCTAGATCGCAATCTCCAACTCACTTATCACAGGAAGCACATGCATGTTTCCACTCCTGTTAAACTTCAAACAGCTAAACTTTTTCTTCCCTCATTCCACTACTTTTCCTAACTTTTAGGAATTTTTAACTAAAGGTATTACTAAAGTTAAAAGTTTGAGACATAAAATCAAATAGTTTTAAGTCCAAGAGAAGTATATGCACAATAAAGATGGATACGCAACTAATTGGATATAAAGAAGAATCAAGGAAAAAGGTTTGCTAAAAAAATACTGCAAAACTTAGAATGCGGAAAAAGACTTTCTAATGTGATAGTCATAATATATAAAATTTTCCATTTTATTCTCTCATTCTACAATCATGTTCATTTACACACATTAGTAACTGATGATCACATTACCGTAATATACATCAAGATCAAACAGCGAATACAATTTCATTCGAGATTAGTATGTCGAGATCGAATAGCTTCAGGACTCTCCCCTAAAACCTCCCCCAACTTATACACAACCATCTCAAACAGTACATACAGTGCACCTTCATACACACTTCCCATCGGAAGCAACGGTCTAGATTTCGCATCCCCTTCATCCTTATCATTCGCCATGGTCTGCGCAGGCACGTAAGCCACCACACTAGCATGCTTCACACACGAACCCGTCTCAGGCTGGGCCGTCAGAAGCAGCACTCTTCCGCCGTTAGACCGTGCCACCGAGCATAAGGCGTCGACGGTTGAGAAGCCTCCCGGACCGGCGGAGGCGATGAGGAGATCTCCGGGAGTTATCGGTGGAGTTGTCATATCGAAGACTAGGTGGGCAGAGAGGCCTAGATGGGCGAGACGCATGCAGAGGGCTTTGAGCATTATGCCCTCACGGCCGACTCCGTAGAGGAAAACGCGGCTTTTTTGTTTGGCGATGGTGGAGAGCTCGGTGACTAAGAGGTCGAGTGGGGGTGGGTATGGATGAGTGGGGTTTGAAAATATGGAGGCTATTTGGTTGCAGATTTGGGTGGCCATTGAAGCCATGTCTTGAGAAGTACAATTTGAAGAAGCCATCACTCTCTTGGATTCCTAGGTTTTCCTCTTTTCATCCTTTTCTGTCCATATATGAGGGCCACAAAAATTTGTTTGGATGGTTATGTTTATCTATTATTATCTCTTTCTGTTAATATACGAGAACCACAAAATTTTGTTTGTTTTTCTATTTTTATCCCTTTCTATGAGGGTCACAAAAATTTGTTTTATTTTCGTGTCACTTTTAAAAAAATACAGATATACAAGGTTTTAAATAGGATAAAGTTACCTAAGAAATCAAACTTCAAAACTATATTATTTGATATTGTTAGGTGAAGTGATCGAATACAGTTTTGGTGTACTTGAGCAAATTTTTAGAAGGGTAGATAATGAGAGAATCTTCAAAGTTAGTATTTTAAAGCTCAATTTAGTGATAGAGTGAAAAGTAGTTTGAGAGCGGGAGTGAATTGAATATCTGAAATGACATGATCTAGTCTTTATATAGTATAGGTGATTAAAATCAATAATGAGAGATGTGACGGAGAACGTGATTGGGCGTCCTCGATAGGGATGAGAGTTCATCTGTTACGTGTGTCTTCTTCTTCTTTAATACATGTTGTTAGGTCTTTGTGAACATTGCGGATGGCCCATAACAATTGCCCCCTAAGCTCTTGTTCCTACGTCGTAGAACGAGGACTTTGTTGGATTCTTCTTTAGCTCGATCTCTAGTAGAAGGAAATAAAGTAGCCACAATGGGACGTTGATGTTTTTTTGAAAGAGTTGCATTAAATGACTCCCTCGTGATTAGTAACGCTTCGCATGTACATCTCAACATGTTTCCCTGCGTATGACATTAATGATTTCTTCTAGTACTAGGGAATTTGAGTATCCTTGAACATTGTGTGATGAGATCTTGATTGTTGGTGGTGTGGTTCACACTTCCTAGAACTGAGGATAGCATTGTTCATCTTCCTTGAGAGATATATAAGAAGTTATGGGGTTACCATGTCCCCTTTTCGCCGTTTGTGAATCTTTTAGAGTTCTTTTCTCACATCTCAAACCTCCATTATCTTTACCATTATTCTCCCATCAGTCATTTTTGCTGACACACTTGCGCCACATCCTTTAGTAGAGCATACATCGTTTAGGTCATTAAGTTCATAGTTTTCAAGGTAACGCTCAACCTGAACTTTCTCTTCTTTTCATAATTTATTAATTTATTAGGATTTTTAGGAAGGAGAGCCATGAGTTTTTAGTCTTTTTTGTTTTGTACTTTGGTGAAAGAAATTTTGTTTTTTAGGGGACAAATGTTGAACGTGATTTCCGGGACAATTGGTTCGACAAGTTAAATCAAATCACCATAATTAACACATATTAACTTGTACAAGATAATGGAGCAAAAAAGTAATAAAAAACACAATAATTGCTAACTCAGTTTGATGCAACAACACCTACGTTTGGAGGGTTGGCTTTCAACCCAAGAAGGGAAATCACTATTAGTAGCTTAGTACATTTAGTCTTGAAGGAATAACAAGCCATATGTTGTTCAATGTCTCTTCCTAACACTACCCAATGACTTTTATTTAGGTCTCCCCTAAATATAAAAACCCCTCTCACTTTCTCTCAATCACTAAACTCTAGTGATCAACCTCAATCAACGTGAATGAGCGTTGAATTAGAACTCACCTAGACAAACCTACAACTATGTCAAGTTATTGAAACATAGTGTGGTGTGTACATAGAACAGCAACAATGACTCAAATAAACACTAACACTCTAAATATCTTCAATGTATCGATTGTTTTTCAATGTAGGTTTTGAGCTCCTTATATAGCAAAAGTATTTTGGGCTTTTCTAATTGGATATTTGATTTGATTTCGTCCAGAATAGTTGCACGATCAGTTTGATGTGATTTCTTCCATAATTTTTCTAACAAAAAGATATGATTTAGTTTGTTTCAAATTTAAATTTGATTCATAATTGTGCAACAAATCTTATAATCATATTGCTAAATAAAAGCAATAAAATCTAATTGAGTCTTCAAAAAAAATCCTTCCAAAAAATCTTAAATGCCTGTTGAGCAAGTCACATACTCCCTCCGTCTCATATTATAAGCAAAAATCACCTTTTCAGATTCATTGAATAATTAATGTATCTAGACTATATATAATCTAGATACATTAATTATTCAATGAATCTGAAAAGGTGATTTTTGCTTATAATATGGGACGGAGGGAGTATGTCGTACCCACGTGTTGGAACATCTCGCCCAACATGTATTCTTTCTGCACCAAAAAAATAACTTGACATAGCTGAGTAATCTTGATCATTTTTTGATGTTGTTGTTTTGCATAATATTATCAATCCAAAAAGGAACAACAATCCCCCTTTTGGCAAATTGTGGTAAAACAACTCTTCAAGATAAATAGCACTCATTCAATCAGAACAAGTAACATACATCAAAAGACTATCAAAGCATACAATTTCATCTTCAGTGAAGAGCAAACTATGGTTGAGATTGACAATCCAACAAGAGCAAAAAGAAATTATTACTTCTCCACTGAAGGCTTCGGTAGAAGTGAATGAAGGTTGCTACAGAACTAAGTTGACAATTTTTGTTTCTTCAGATAGACCAAGAGCCCAGACAATGGACCGATAGAGTTCAGTGAAGACAGGTGTAAAACGGATGCTTGTGGCGGATCTTGGATCTCATTAGGTGGACATTCAAGGCTAAGTGATGGTTTTGTGGAGATCAGTTTCATGGGTTATATACATCAAAAGAAGGAACGATATAGATTTGAGTTGTTTTAATTGTGTTTAATTCTGGCATTATCTGAATTCTTGATTGTATTAAACGCACATTGTAAAAATTATTTTAAAAAAGGGAAGACTATGAATTTTCAATGGCTTTGAATTGAAGACCGAATCAAGTACAAAGTGAGGACGAACACCTTGAACTAATATAAACACTTGTGAACGGCTTGAACTAATATATGTTGTTAGATTTTATCTGCTTAAGGTGATTTGTTGTATAAATGTAGGTCAGTAATAGATTAAATCATCTTATTCATCTTTTCTCGTAATTAAATCTCTTTATAACCTATAATATTATATTTTTTTATTGATTAATGAAATTCAATTTAGACATCTCATTAAATGGAATTTATATTTATTAACTCATTGATTGTCTAAGATTGTTATCGTTTCATATTCATTGTGTTGTTTGAACATTGTATAACTCATGATATCGATCAAATGCATATTCTATCAAATTTCCATTGTCTCATTTTTGTAATAACTCTTATTTTAAGAAAACTATTTTTGTAAACTATTCATAAAACTTACGGGTCTTTAACCCAGACCTGACAGTTAAAGAGAAAGTTAAAGATTATGGTTTCATTGATCACCTAACTTAAGTATCGGCCAATGCCACTGGCTATCAAGAATATAACTGACACTAACTAATATAGCAAATTAACTGTCTAACTAACTTCAACTTTCTGTCAAAATTAAAAAACTAGCTATAGTATACACACTTGGGACATTATACACGCTTTTAGGATGCCAAACTTTCTTTTTCTTTCTAATTCCATCCAAGAAAGCATCTAATTGTAACCATTTAAAAGCAACCAGTGCACTGCTAGAAAAAATTTCGAGCAGAAAATTCCATTCTTTGCTCAGTGCTTAAGAGAATCTAACATGGCATATCACCCGCATCTAAACGGATCATGTAAGTTTCGTTGAACATACCAAATGGAAAAAGAAGTGATCTATACACTAACGGTAAAATGATTTGGTTAATCGGTCAGCTATTTCCTTTCCATAATATAAAAAGTAATGAAACCACAGAGGGTCTTATTCATCAAACAGTATATAAGAAACATTTGGTCGGAGGAAATGAGCAGAAGCCATTTTCCCACAAAGTGAATTTCCTTTATTCAGCACTCACCGGAGAAGATGAGTCAACGTCAGGTTTCTTCTCCTCGGCGACCTCTGTATTATTATCCTCGTCACTTCCATTCTCTTGAAGAGCCGCCTGCTGTCTCAGTTCTTTTACTTTAAGGAATTCATCATAATGGGCCCGTCGATGCTCTTTAAAACTACAACCTGCATCTGTTTCAGAATCAAAACATCAGGTCTGGTAATCTACTGAATTTTAAAAAATCCAGACTCATAGATAGCCTGTATTGGCGAAAGAATAATATTTACCTTCATCAATTTGTTCGGTTTCTTCTTCCTCGTCCTCAGATGATGACCAGCCATTAGTTTTTTTTCTGCTGCAACAGGCCGCATTATCAAAAGCAGTTTCTTCAGCTTTTGCTGGTTCGCTTTTGTCATCATCACATTCATGAGACCCTCCTCTTTGAGGAGATGGAGAGCCTAAAAAATTAAGCTACTCAGATGAAAAGTAGCTGCACATGAAGTAGCTTTTAATCTAGAAGTAAAAATTAGGCTTGAGCATAACATTACAAACAAGGATTTTCATCAAACTCCATCAACAGAAACTTACATTATACCAGTAAAGCAATTTTTTCATTTCTAAACAGAAGCGCGTAAAACACAAACTAAACTTTTGAATTTAATCCCACTATGAGAAGAATAAATCCAATATTAGAGTTCAAGGATGCAAAAGATATAATTTTTTCATGCTAATATTATTCAACAGACAGTCATATGATATGCATACAGACACAATCATACTGATATGCAAAAGAAAATTAAAAGGAAGTGCAGTTTAACTGATCTTCTTTACATACTGTCATCTTCGATCATAGGATGATACGGAGTCTTCGGCTCAGTAATTTTTTGCCTCACAGGTTTGTTTGCTTCAATGTTTCCAATATTAATTTCATCCCATCTCACACGTCCCCTGCAATGTCAAAACAAATGAAAGGTTCATAATTCTATGATTCCTTCTCAATTCAACCCTAAGGAACATATTCCTCGGTTTAGCTCATTACAAAATACTAGTATTATATACAAAAATATGGGGAGTTCAACTTTAAGTCAAATTTAATTAATCTAGGAGGTTACGGGACATGAATATTAGAAGTTTGGAATTAGCTTCTTCCGTCAGGACGGGATCACTACAAGACCAAGTTACCCTTTATCGCATTCCACAAAAAAAAAAAACTAGTAAAAATCAAATAAGAAAAGCAAACAAATGTAAAAGTAGATCGGTAGTGTTACTTCATTTTGGTAGATGGAATTGCTCTTCGAACACCAAATGTATGTAAGGCTAGCCTCAAGGCACGTCGTCAACTGGGAAAATCAGAAAAGTTAAGATTGTAAGTCCCTAGAGCTTCATAGACACAAGCTACGAAAAGAAATAAAAACAAGAAAGAAACAAAGAAAAGGCCCAGCAAAATCTATGCAGAAATAAACTTAAACAATGCCAAAGCAATTACATATATAAACAAGAACAGAGAATTCAAGCAGGAAAGGGAATTTCATCAGAAAGCTAACCATTCCAAAAGAAAAGGCCAGCACTATCAACTAGTAACATTGATAGAATTGTCTTTTGGTACATAATATACTAACACTGATTAGCACTGAAATAGAAGGCCACAAACACACATCCAATCAAACAATACAAAGTTACAAATACAAGGAAACTATAGTATGGAATGATAAAGTGGTTTGAGGGGAAAGAACATAAGGATTAGAGAGATAATGGCTTGTGGGTTCAACTCCCCCATTAACATTTCTAACATAATGGCTTGTGGGTTCACCTCCCCCATTAACATTTCTAACACTAACATGTGTCATTCAATAAAGAAAACAGCAAGAAAACACTAACATGATACCATTTTATCCTACATCTATGAGCTTAAAACTCTACCCTATTCATCATCCTAATCCGCCTGAAATTCCACATTAGCACCAATCAACAATATGTTGCAACTTGTAATTATATAATGAAAATCCAAAACTTTGATTTCTAACCTGCGAATGGACTCCGAAAAAGACACTAGGACACGACAAGGATGCTATGACACCAATAATTTCAAAAACATAGGGCACTGACATTGTTATATATTTTGTTTTGACAGATGTTTAAGAAACATATTTAACCGATGTGTGAGATTTGAGCATCGCACAGATGAGTATCATATAGGTGTCGGGCATCAATTTAAAGTGTAAGCAAAGAAAAAAAAAAATCATTTTACGAGAAATCATCTTTCTGAGTTCTTTAACATGTATATCATTTAAGTGTCGGACACCGCAACACCCCTACTACCACTTTCTAACATATTCAAAAAAGTGAAATACCGTAGGGAGTGTTCCAAAATCAACAGATTCCACAAAGATAAAATTAGCAACAGGGGGCATTTGATATCATGTTCCGTGCAACGGCTTAGAAATGCAAAATTTCGGAATCAAACATCAGAACCAATGTAATTTACAATATTAGATCAAAGGCGATAAAAACCTCAGACAATCAAGTTGAAAGCATCACCATTATTGTTGCATTTTCTAGGTAAACAAACAAATGAGATGAACGAAATGAAAATTGAAAGAAGAAGCGAAGAAAAAGCAAAAAGAGAGAAAGAGGGAGAGAATTGTACCTTGATATTGAAATTGAATGGCGATGTTTAACTGGGATCTATTGCGAAGTTCTAAAATGCATAAAGAATACAAAAATGGTTGTAACATATGAAGCAAAACAAAATTACAAAATTATACCTCTAGATTTTAATGGTTAAATTTTTAGGATTAATAGTCTTCTTAGATAAACTTTTAGGATTAACAGCTAGGATAATACTCATTCCAGCCTGGATAAAATTTGTCTACTGTTACGCGATGAATAGTTTAATAGATTATTCACGGATAAAATAAATGCATATTTAAATATATTTTTATTAATGAATATAGATACGATTTTAATGTTACTCGTGTCCGCAGATATTTGTATATTAGTATATTTATAATTCGGATACATTTTTAGAATAGTTTATTAGTATATTTAATCTTTTCATCTTCTAAAAAACTAAAAAATTAATCATAAATTTGTACTTGTTAGAAGTATAATATGTGACAACCTCTAGTGATTAAGAATTGTCAGGGGTTTTAGGGTTTGTTGTAGGGTTTAGAGTTAGCTCACGGAATAAAAATGAGAAGTTATGTATATGTTATATTTTGTAATCAGATTGGACCCCTCTCAACCTCAAAGTTAAGGTATTTATAGAAGCCTCTGAGCCTGAATCTCATACTCCTAAAAAATAGAAATCATTCTTAGGAGCGTGGGAATGGGATTGTTAGTCCCTTATTATTCAGGACAACATGGTATTTTTCCACTTGATTCTCACTCCACATTATTGTTGACTAGGATTTCTCTTGGAAGGCAACCGATCTGATAAATGGACGTCATATCCAAATGATGGGAGCTCGAACTAATTAACGGGCTATCAAGAAGTTATTTGGGCAACGTGTTACGCCTTTGCCCTCTCATTTTCCTCTTATAAAATTTTTTCGAATATACTGATACACAATCCCTCAATCACGAGGGCTTGTAAAAAAATGATTGATTTAGTCTGGCTTTTCTCTCCTAATACAAATGAGTCCTGCATGCGGGCCTCTCAAATAAGAGGAAAGTCCCTTAAGCCTGAGGGGGGAGCTATGTGAATATAGTAGGGGATATATCCCCCCAAGTGTCAATGAGGTGAATCATTATACGTCTGTCAGCTGAGGAAATCAAACATCAGTCATTTGAGGGAAATCAAATGTCAGTTGAGGGAAAATTTGTGTTGCGTGTGATTGAGGATAATTTTCCTCAGAAAGCCAATTTTGGCCTTATTGCTTACGCCTATTGCTAAAATGGGGAACCTTTCCCTTTTATATTAGCTGTTGTGATGCCTCATGGGTGGCGGTAGATTACCCATACAACTGGACCTCATCTCCCTATAAAAGGATTTAATCTTTCTTCCTTCAATATTTTCCGCATTTTTTTCCTTCCAAACTTCCACTCATCTAGTTAAAAGTTATTAAAGGTTCAGAGAGCATAAAATTCAAAAGTTTTTTAACTATGATTTCATGTATAATTTTTTTCTTCATTTTATCTCTCTATTCTTAATGGTAATTATTAGATTTTAGAATGTTTAAGAAGTGATTATGCGTTAGCATCTTGAATTAGGTCTTTGGAGCTATGAGAGCCCTGGTAGTTTTGATAGTGGTTCTCTTGCTCTTCCCGTTCTTACCAGGAATCGATGGTAAATGCATATGCTAAATGTTTCAATGTCCAAGACTTTGCATCTTTGTATTTTAATGAAGATAGTATCGCTGCTCTTCGACGGCAAATTAGACTTTCCAATACTAGACATGAGGGTGTGATTTTGGAACCATGTCCTGAGGGGGGAGGGCTAAGATGGATGCATATGATGGCTCGACTGCCCCTAATTCTACTTGCCTCTCCTTGTTATTCATGATTTAGGGTTTTAATGCCTTTTACACGGTTTAAATCTAAAGTTTTAGCAACAAAAAGCATTGCTCCTTCTCATACTACGCTTACGTTAAGGGTATTGTGAGGGCGTTTGAAATTATATGTCAGATGTAGGGAGTCTTTCCTTCCGTCGAGGTATTCTTCTCTTTTATGACATTAAAATCAGCGCCAAAAGTGGATAGGTGGCCTTATGCGGTCATCTAGATTTTTTTTTGCTAAAGTCCCACTCAAAACCTTACAAGGATTGGAAGGATAAGTTCGCGAGGTTTAGAGGGAAAGATTGTGCCTCTATCGTCACAATTGAGGCGAGTGAAACCCCATGTTACTCTATCTTAGACGAGTGATCCAAGGATCATCATTGGTATTGACTTTGATGGCCTTGCCCCATATGAGCAAGAGGTTGTCGAAGTATTGAATGATTTTGAATACATGAGCTCCCATGCCATGGTCACTCTAGATCGAGAAGACGATTACAGAATAGATCAATACTTGGTGAGTTTGTGGTCGAGAAAAAACCTTTTATGTGAGGTCGTTTATGATTATATAGTCAGATATTTTTCATGTTTTTTTCTTGCAAAGAAAATGTATAAATTTTCACTAGCCGGGAGGAATGAGCGCCTGAATAAGAAGAAGGTTTAATGACAATCGACAAGTAGCCCTAAGAGTTGCCCAGGCTGCCTAATGACAGGGGAGTAAAAAAGGCATGCTGAGGACCATTCCATGGACGATGCTCGCACTCGTAAAATCCAAAAGCAAGGAGAAAGTCCTACATTGGTTCTGAAGAAGGGGAAGTCCTTGGCAACGAAAGATAGTTCTTGTGGAACCATGTTTTGCAAGTTAGTAATCAAAGAATCTTTCTAAAAGATGAATATGCTTTTGATTATGAGAACTTGTGTTGATGATAATTACTCCCTCCGTCTCATAATAAATGTCCCATTTGAGTAATGCGCGGTTTTTAAGAAAATGATTGGATGTGTTGGTTTTAGTAAAAAAGTTAATGTCATTTACTAGAATACCCCTATTAATAGTAGTTGACTAACGTGAAAGTTAATAAATAGGGGTATAATAGTGGAAAAATAATAATGATTGATGCATTGGAATTGTAAATGGACAATTAATTTGAAACAAAGAAAAATTGCAAATGGGACACTTATTATGAGACGGAGGGAGTAACAACTAAAGATCATGCATAACAATCAGTTAAATATGCAAGCAAATAAAGTTAGGAAGCCGTGGTTTAATGATTGTTGCAAAGATCCTCTTATGATGCTTTCCAGCTAGAAAAAGTCTCAAGACTCGTCTCCAATAAGAATTCAAATAAGTGTTTGTATGACTAATTTATCTAAAAAGTCTTGATGCTTTAAAGTATGAAAGAGAGAAGTGTGACCCTATCACAAAAAATCTATTGGCCAAGTAACCCTGTCCACAAAAAATTTCCTTTTTTTTGTCAACCTCTAGCCTATAAATAGAGGTATTTTATCTCATATTTTCATATATAAAATTGTGAGCTCTCATGTCTCACTCCTCACTCTCTCTCTCTCTCTCTCTCCAAAAATAATTTCTCACTTTCTCTCACTTAGAAATTTAGTCGTTATGTTTTCGAGAAAGATCTTTTGCAAGTGAGGCATCTTTGTATTTTTGGAAGGGTAGTATTGTAAATTCTCCAAGGGATTTTTTTTTTACCTTCGTTGAATAATTTATCCAATTAGGAGTTTTTTAGTTGGGTTTGAAACTAAACGTTTTTAAAATCTTTGGTTTAGGGATTTAGTTACTAAGTCATAGGTTCAATTTGAAGGCACATCGTGTTCAAAAGCTTTTATTAGTCCGAGATTTGCTCGGTATAAAATCGGAAATATGTTCATCGTTATCTTGTGTAAAACATTCGTTCGGTTCATAATTCCAACCTAATTAGAAGCTTTCTAAGTTTGGAAATCATTTCGGTATAAAATCTCATAGGTTCGTGGTTAGTGCGTCAAAACCTCGGTTCGGTTCGTAAGCTCGTATTGGTTAAATGTTTCCTAAGGTTGGAGATAAGCACATGTAAAATACTAGTTTATCTTGGGGACTAACCGCTTCAAGTTTATGTTTTGACAGAAGACTAACGTATTCAATCCATTGTATTGGAAAGAAGACTAACTGCTTCTCTCCTATATTTGTTGTTTGGTTAGAAGTTAGCCAGAAATTTCATTTTCCTTGTATAAGGAGGTTCAAAAGTTCAACCTACTAAAAAATCTTAAGATTTAATCGATACTCTCAAGAATAAATCTTATGGCGAGGATTAAGTCATATCTTTTTTACCGAACTTCTATAATTCCTAGTGTTATCTCTCTATCCCTTAACTTTTTAATTTTCGCATTTTATTCTTAATTTTTTATGCTAATTTATAAAGTGTTTTTAAAATTATTTTAAACTATGAATAAAAGTGTTTCAAACTACAATTTTTCCAAAACACACAATTTACCCCCATTTTGTTGTGTATGGAATCATATGTTCAACAAGAGGCATCATAATCTAATTGTTGTTTAACAACTAATTATCTTAGGAGAAAAATGACTTCCAACTCACTCTTAACACATGAGATCTTTCCCAAACAAACCTCCACCATTTAATGGTGCTAGATTTGAATAATGGAAAGTTAGATTTAGAATCTGTATTCAAATTATAAATAGTGAATTGTGGAAGAAGTAATAGATAAACTCGAATCTCTTTGGACTGTTGAAGAAAAGAGAAAATTTTAAATTGAATTCAAAAACAAGAATTTTCTAGTAATGTCCCTAGATGATAGTCAAATTTTTTATATTCATAATTGCAAAACTTCCAAGAAAATATGGGATACTCTTGAATAATATATGTGCGGAACTTTGTCTTGCACGTGATATGCATTCAATAAGGATTTTTTTTGTTGATGGCAACTAGTTTTTAAAGATGACAACTAAATGTTTAATAAGGACTAAAGTCAAGCATAAGTGATTAAAGCGGTTAAAGATGCAAACTAAACTATTAGGGTTTGATAATGGACTTGACTCTATGATGATGGCAAACAAACAGAATATAACTCAGGCCTCACCCCAAAGAAAAATCAAGCAAGTGTTTATAAGAATGAAGCATCTGACAAAGACTTAAAGTTTATGGAAGCCATGTCTCGACAAGTATGATTGAACATATTGTAAAGCATGGGGGTATTCTCGTAAAAGTGCATGCCTAAATCACATACACACACACACACAGTTTTCAAACCTATTTTTATCAAGAAAACATTTTGAAAAATGTCTTGAAGTCGTGCCAGGTGGATTAGGAGTTGCTAGAATAGCTCTGGACAAAGTTTTGTCTTTCCCAATCAATGGACACATTAACCCAATCGATTGGCTCAGTTAAAAATTGCACCCTAAGCAATTAGGACAAAGCCTTAATGATGTCTAACAAATAACTATATTTTCTTTCCTTTTTAAACTTGATAATAAATTAACTTAGGGTAACCAGTCAATTGGGAATATGTGCCAATCGATTGGCAAGTCATAAAATGCCTTAAAATAATTCCTTTTATGTCCCAACCTTTAGCCAATGAATAGAGGTCCCTTTCCACTCTTTTCACATATAGAAACATGATTGTTAATTCTCTAATTGTATGATTGGCATTAATTTTAGTAAAGCAAATTTAACAGCGAAATGTTAGATATGATGCTTCAACTTGCAGGAAATTTATGTTGAACAGGATGTTCTATCAAATGCAACTGGAGAAACATGTCGAACAAGATGTCCTATACAAGATCATATGACATCGCGATTTGTGAACAAATGGGCTGAGCTTTTTGGATTTGTGTGGTACATATGCAGAATATTTGGAGAATATTATGCAATCCAATATGACGCTTAATTTAAGGATAAAAGATTTTATTTGTTTTGAAGATGTATTCATAGTTTCTAAATATGGATAATATTTAGGAAACTAATGATTGAAGACCTATTTTTATGGAGAATCTTGTGCAGATATTTAGTAGTGTCCTTACTGAATTTTGAAGCCCAAATCCAAACCAGATGTGTGCTATAAATAAAAGACAACAAACCTAGTTTTTAGTAGAACTTACAGGGAATAGGTTAGGGTTTGTGTGTTAATTTTGATCCTCTCTAATATCATTCTTGATAGAATAGTATGACTGTTTTTATGGAGTTGTAAGTTTTGTCATGCATTCATAAGTTGTTAAGTATTGAATGTATGTATGTTACTTAGGTATCAATGATACGTTGTTCTAAGTGTGTGTTGCTTGTGTCTTAAGCTATTGTTTTTTATCGAAGCTTTTAAGCAGGATCAAGTATTCTTGATTAAGAGGTTCTTAATCTAGTATTTATTGTAATTGAATATTGAGGTAAAGGGCAGTGAATATCAGTAACTGCGATTGTTATTGTGAGACATCACTGCAGTTATTGGAAGTGAGAGGGGTTTCTCTTATCTAGAAAGTTCTTAGGTAGAAGTTGCACTAGGTAGAGATTAAGTGAGAAGTTGTAAACCAGATGTTGTTTAGCTTTAAATTGATACTACTAATAGTGGATTTCCTTCCTGGCTTGGTAGCTCCCAGAGTAGGTGTTGTTGTACACCGAACTAGATTAACAATTACTTGTGTTAAGTTACTTTCTAGATTTGTTGTTAAATCATGTTTACCTTGTCATTGTATGTTGTTCAAAGATCAATGTCTCGACATCTATTAGGACATCTGAGATCTAAACACTAGAATTTCAGTGATTTCATTTCTCAATCTCTTTTTAAAATTCCTTTTGTTTACTTTCTCTCACTAAAAGTTTAGCCAACATGCTTTGTGATAACACCAAAACACACCGCATATTTGACTCGACTCACACACATTTTATCATTATTTTACCTTTATTTCTAGTGTTATGATGGTGTTTTGTCTGTGTTTCAGGTACCTAATCAAGTCACAGTCATCACACGAAGAAACGTGATGAATCAGGAGAAAAATGGAGAAAAAGCCACATTTTACACGCATGGCTCTCAGTATGGCATTCGCCGCAAGGGTCTTCACGACGTGGTTAATGAAACCCATGTTCCAACAACTCTGAAGACCTTTTGTTGCACCCCAAAATTTGCCCTCTTTCTCTGTGCTATAAGTTATCAATGGCGTTTATTTCGTCATTCGAAAATCAAGAAAAAATGATAAAGAGTGTCCTTTGTTTCGAGACGGTTCAACCGAGGATTATTGAATTAAAGGGTGATTATGGTGTGTGAGCTTTGCTGAGACATATGCAAACTTGTTGTGCAAGATTTAATTGTGATTTAATGGTCACGTGTGATCATTAAGACAAGCCCATTGATTCAACATTCGTTTCGAAGGCACTTTCACGTAAAAGTTTAAGGTGAACTTGGCATTTGAAAATTGAAGAAAAGCGTAGAAGGTTCCATTAAAAGCATTTGCACGAGATTTCTTGATATTCACGTTACGAGTTTAAGAGATTAAGACATGACCGATCATTCATCAAAAAAATTCATTCAAGTGTTGATGCAAATTGCATTCAATTTTATTCAATCATTTGTTAAAGATCTACACATCATTATGGTTATCATCCATTCAAATTCAAGAAAAGCCCATCATTACATGTCCAATACATTACTCCATTAGAAAAAAACCAAAATTACAAGAGCTATACAAAAATATATCCAATGTCCAAATATATCACATGTTTCCATGATATTCATTACAAAATTCAATACCAGTTCTAACCACTTAGCTTCAAAATAATATATGCTCGAGGCCCAAATTCAAAGACAATGGGGATGGCGGTGGCAGAAAAGAATCATAACAGAAAAATCAGTGAAAGCTAAGGGCTTCATCACAAAAACTCTCTTCATTCTTCCTTTTGAATGGACACCAGTTGATATCTTCAAGGCTCCCTCGGTTCAATCCTCCGATTACTACACGATCCACCATAATATCATTGAGGAACCTACACAAAAAAGGGGAGGAGGAATCAACAGATACACAAAAACTCAGAACCTCCCTCTCGTTCCATTCATTCAGCATCACCACAAAACCCCCTGAACCTTTCTCCACCATAACCTTGAAGCTTCATCCCCATAGCTTCAAGGCAATCATCTCCCTAACAGAAAGTCACAAACAGAAAAGAAGAGAGGAAATCGATTCAGAAAAACTCAGAGAACCGAAAAGAAAACGTAACAGAAATTGGACTAACTTCTAACCTGAAACGTAACAAACTTTACCTCTTGAAGCTTCTCTCATCTTCATCACCGTTTTTCATCATCTTTGCAATACCTCGCAACGATCTTCAACTATCAACAACGAATCAACTATCGTTAACCTTCGCATCACTTCATCAACTCCTTCATGTAGCCGCAAATCTTCATCAGACTCTACCTCTTCATCGCAAAGCTTCCTCATCAATCCTTCATAACTCGCGGTAATCTTCAACTCTCACACATATATGTTCTCTCCGATATCGTTTGAAGGATTCGTTCTGCATCTGTGACACAACAATACCGCTACAAGCATTGATAATTATACGCTCAGAAGAAGATGAAGGTAAAGACCTTGAGATTGTACCTGTGCTCGTTACGCTTATCTTCGATGTCTTCACCTTCGAGATCGGAGAAGCACCGTACCGGTCAATTTGAATCAAAAGCGAGGGAGGAGAGACGCGATAGAATAGAGGATTGATTGGAGTTCTTGGAGAGTTTGAAAACGAAATCGAAACGGAGAGATGGGAGTTGGATCAGAAAAGTATGTAAGAGCGAGGCGGAGGGGAAAGATGATGGTGTTGGTTCTTTGATTCACGACGGGGATTTCTCGTCGGAGAGGAGCTCTCCACCGCCACCGTGAGTTCACGAAGAAGAAGAAGAAGTGAACATCCCACGTAAAAAACCCTAAATTCCCCCCTTTCTGCTTATTTTCAATTTTTGCATTAACATTAGAATTAACTGGTTTTAATTATTATTAATGAGGATTAGCATTGATTAACAATTGGATAAAAATGAATATAAAAAATCTGTGAGTGTGGACTATGTCCTTGGGCCAAGAACGAAACTGTATGTACACCCTCACTGAGCCCATTGCACCACCTTGCTTTTTTGACAAAACGTGTAATAAATTGTACAAAAAACAACCTCTGCTTGGGCCATCACTGAATTACTGCCGTACACCCTCCCTGGAAGCCCATATCACCTTTGTTTTTGGTTATTGCTACAAAAAACTGAACAAAAACTCTGTTGGGCTCATCCCATTGTGCTGCTGCGCCCTTACAACTGCCAGCACCACCATTTTCTGACTTCTCACCCCCTGTGTACATAGTATTTCATGTTAAACTAGTTTTCTCTTATTAGTTTGTTTTCTATTGTTTTTTAGCATAATAAATCCTTGAGTTTTTGTTAGATTTTTAACATGATAAAAATGAATAATAACATGTATATTTTACTTGTTAGAATTTAAATGCTTTGTTACATAGTTTTGTTCTATTATTGTTAGAAGAAAATGTCACAAAAAAACAATTTAATCTTGTTAGATTTTTGTTTAAGATTTAATTAGAATTTAACTTCTATTATTTTCTATGGCGGATGCGTGTCTCCTTGTTATTACTGATTTGTTTGCTGAGATGTGCGAGGTACTTTGAGAGGGTTCGATTGTGATTTGATTACTTCGTGTTCCACTTTATTTGTGGGACACGAATTCGCTTCTGGTGCGACTTGACTTGTGTTGTGTTCCACTTTATTTGTGGGACACGAACTTATTCCCGATGCAATTCACCTGATCTCTCATTCATTGAGATGTATATTCCTGTATTGTCTGGATTGTATTTCTTGCAGGTTGCTTGTGTGGTTGTGTTTTATACGCACCACATAGCGGTTGTGATTTATTTTCACACCGCATCGCTTTGACGCTTATGCTGGACTCCTAGCTTTGCTGGATGTTAGATTACGTGAAGTATCTTAGTTCTGCTTGCGTTGCTAGCTCATTGCGGATTTGCTATCCGCTCGGTATTGTCTCCTGGTCCCTTTTACCGCTTTCTCGCATCATCCTTTAGCATGAGAAGTAGGACTTAGACATGCATCTGGCCAAGCCCTCGAAAGAGGCTCTGTTTTTGTTGGTGTGTTTACATTTGTGCTTTGCGGCAGGGAGTCACGGTGTAATAAGTCCTATATGGCACACCGTTAAGTCCTCATAGAAGGCATGCGGAAAGGGTTAGCAATCAACCCCCGCCTAGTCTCATCGAGTCTGTTCAGTATGCGCACGCTACGCGTTGCTCGCTTCTGAACCTGCACAAGATCTTGTTATCGAGTATGTCAGGAAAAGGGTTCATGTAGCCGGACCCCCGCATTTCTTATAGCTCGCGTCGTTCGACGTTGATGCTCAGTGTACGCACGCACCGTTTTCCTTTACGATCCGTGACGGCTTGGTTGCTGAGAGGGGTCCGCCCTCTTGTCTATGGCCTGATCATTTTCACGAGGTCTAATGCTTGGTTGACTTGGGTTGAGCTGCTCCCCTTGGCTATGGCGGGACTGGTTTTCTACCATTCGGTCAGTACCGTTGGTTTGTTTGCTTTACGAGCGGATGCTCGTTTGTGTGCTCATTGTGTGCTTTTGCCTTTTCCCCCGTAGGTTGCTAGTTTAGTTTAGACTTGTACCCTTTGTATGATAACATTAGGTAGCAAGCTTTCCCCCTTAGCTTAGGTCTTCCTCATGCATCTTTTAAAACACAAACCACACTCTTTGATTTTCTTTTCTTAAGAGCTTGTTATTTCCGCTCCATTCCCAAGCATAAGTCTCCAAAGGTCGAGCAGCGGAGTGTGAATGTAACTCGTTCACCTAAAAAACGTAAAAACAAACAGAAATTAGTTAGCCGAGCTACGGTAGCTCTGATTCTGCAAAACAGATACGTAGGCAGCGGGGTAGGGCCCGTGCGAGCATAATTCTTTCTTTTCCCTACATTTTGCATTCATTTTAGTCCAGATTAACGTAGATTTGTTACACACCCATAGTTTTTGACACAGGCGTGGATACTATCGAGTACGATGGGCGTGAGGGGTGCTCATACCTTCCCCTCGCATAACCGACTCCCTTACCCTTTTTCTCTGGTCGTGAGACCGTTGTTTTGTTTTGTTGTTTGCTGGCATTCCCTTCCTTTTCAGGATAAATATGTAAGTGGCGACTCTGTTAATTTTCGCGGTAGCGACAGCTGGCGACTCTGCTGGGGACGTCTTGACCTGTTGTTGGTCCGGACTCAGCAAGTCGATCCTAGCGCTTGTGTGTTTATCATTGGGTGTTTTTACTGCTTTGCATATTTATCTGTTTGCATTGCATCCTATGTGCGCTTTTACTTTTCTGCATCATATTCTGGACTGTCTGGATCTCTGTTGGGTGGGTGTTTCAAGAGGTAAAAGGCCCAATACCCAGGCTATGTGTGAACCATAGGAACCCTAGGATAGAGTGGGAGCATGGTTTGTCTCGAGGTGTACGTCTCGGGATGGATTATGTGACCACAAGCAGAGTAGTGGTTTCAAACGGAGGTATTATCGTCACCCGCTTCCGCGCTGTGATGATGCTTACCTTCGGGCGGACCGTATACTGTGTTTCATGACCTTACCTTGGCCTAGATTTTACCTGTGAGTGGGGCGGGAATCAATGATCATTTAACAGGTACATTGTTGGTGACCGCTGTTCTCGTTCGTGGGTTACCGCTGTTCTTGTTCGTGGGTTACTGCTGTTCTCGTTCGAGTGTACTGTTGGTTCTTGTTCGTGGGGTACTATGGTTCTTGTTCGAGTGGTAATATGTGTTCTATTCCAGTGTGTTATTGACTATGGGCTTTGGTTCCGTGGATTGACATTCTATGTTCCGAGTGGTATATCATTTGGGGCCGAACCTTTGGCTTTGTACTATGTGTATTACCGGCAATCCAGACATGTCCGGTGGGAGACATCCAAAGTCCCACCATCTTGCATCAATGCATATCTACTTTACAAAAAAATGATGTACAAAAAATAACTAGCATACATGTTCCTCTCATTTCCAAGGAATTGTATCTTTAAGCCTCGTGTCGAGCTTTTCCATCTCTTGCTTTCTAAAAAATCAAAACATGAGGATTCCTTGGAAATCGGATGAACATGGCATTGCATTCATATCATGCATCTCATACATTTCATGCATAACAGGTGTTCAGGATTGAGGATTTCTTATTCAGACTTGGTACTCTCACCAGACTCATAGACTCGACTTGTTCTTATTGTTTGTTCAGAGATTAGTCATGAAACAACTTTGTGGGGTGACCAAGAGGAAAGCTCAGTTGGGGTTATCTATGAAGACTTGTCTTATGCTCATTTGCTTTCATGCTTGCTTTATTTGCAACTGGTTAAGCTCCATACTGGGTGGATGTTTACAAATCCTATGCTTGATGATGATGACACTAGGTGTGAATTCTATCTTGGGGCACCTGGTTATGATGTTAGGATCTACAAGTCTTTGAAGTTGCTTGGGGCTCCCGCACGAGGGATAAGCAAGACATTGTCTATCTTGAGCATTGCACCATTTGCATTGCTCGAATCCCTAAAGCACTTACAAATGCCGTGTGACTTCTCCAGAATATTCTACCAGACAATAACCAAAAGTGTTATGCAGAGACACCTCTCATTCGCAAGGTTCCGCTTCATATCTTGGGTCACCTCCTCTTGGAGGTTCCTTTTCAGTAGCATTCGCTTGTCAACAGAGACAGAAAAAGAGTAAGAGAAACAAGCTGGCGAGAATCCTAATGCCTTATGATTAGTTGCTTCCCTGCTTGATTGGAATTTCAATTGGTTAAGATCTGTTGCTTTGGATCTTTCTCACCAAGGATAACTCTCCTGATTTCGATGACAATACTCAGTGTTTTCCATTCTCGAGGCACCTGATCATAATGTCAAACCTTACAAGGTGTTGAGGTACAAAGAGTCCAGGACTCGCTCGATGCAGAGATGTTTGAGTTTATTCATAATGGTTTCTACTGGTCAATCCCATTTTATTTGCTGCAAGTAAAATGTTTGTTCTCCTCAATGAATAACTCATGAGAATCACTTGCAACTTGTACTGCCAGAGGCTTCCTTCCCAACAACTGTTGTATGTTCCAAGTAATGACTTTGATAGCCAAGCATCAGAGGCTATTATTGTTCGCTGATAGTAATACAAGTTTTCTCCATTCATGATGGTGTTTTCTGTTCCAGCAACTATGTTTAGGGCTCTCGACCGAGGGATAAGTAAGACTCCGTGTTCTTGAGTTCGCATCATTGGAAGCTCAAATCCCTAAAGCATTCTACAAACTCCAGTCGCTGTATTTTAGGGCTCCCGACCGAGGGATAAGCAAGACGCCTTGTATCTTGAGTTTGTGCACCACTTGCACAACTCAAATCCCTGAAGCTGGACACTTGCAACTTCTGTATGACTTTGCCGGAATCTTCTGCTGGGGAGTAATCTAAAGTGTTCTACAGAAACATATGATATGTTGGGTGTGCTTTCCACTCTGGGGGCACTTGGTTATCGGATTGAAGGTTGTCAGTCATTCAAAGACAAGGTTCAAGACCTGATTGACACCGAGACTATCACATTCGCACTTGAGGACCAGAATTGAAGTTCTCCTTTAACGCAACGGATCTTTTGAAGCAATAAGTCCATACGGAGAAGATCTCCTCAACATTGGCAATTCTTAAATCATCGTGCATGTTCATGTTTAAGTTTTCTTGTTTTGTTCAATACTGTTGCATGCAAAACTTGTTTGTTTTTGAACTATAATCATAATGCATAGGATATGTTTGTCTTGAAAAAATCCATTCGCTTTTGCTCATATATGTTTTTATATGCTTTTTGTGATACTTAACTCTTGTTAACAAAGCATGATAACTCCGTAGGGAGAATGATGAACATAATACCAAAAACCTCAAATGGTATGCTTTTGAGTAGAACCCTGTTGATGATGTACAGGCATTGTTTCAAATTCCCAAACACTGGAGATATAAGGGAGATAGACCTTCGTTAACCCCTTTGAGCCTTGAAGTAGGAGTTTCTTTTCTATACAAAAAAACCCTCACATTTAACCCTGGGGCGGGTAGTATTCAGTTAACCTGATTGAGCATTCAAAATTCATCAGGAGCACACATCTAAAGATACAACAATGGCTATCCTTGAAAAGATTGAGGAAAGTCCAATCCACAACGATTATCCCTCACCTCATGAGGTTGAGACATCAAATTTATCCCTCACATCAGGAGGTCGAGACCAACATCAAAGCCGTTGTGGTTTATCCCTCACATCAGGAGGTCAAAATATGACGATACCACAATAGTAATTCTTCATCAATCAAAGACTCAGGAAGTCACTATGCACTTCCAACAAATCTGAGATTCAGGATCACACGACTTGTTCAAAAGAAAAGAATGAATCAAAAAGAAAGAAAAAAAAAAGAAAGAAAAGCTCGCTAAGTCAACAACTTGAAAATAAGTGACTTAGGCAAAAGTTAGGGCATCCCGCTGAACATCCAACTCAAAATTCAAAAGAATTTGTCCAGGCAAAATTTAGGGAAACAAAAAAGAAAGGAAAAGAGAAAACAAAACAAGGATTACAAAATAAGAATCCTCAACAAAGAACAAAGTCGTGTGATCAGACACCAAAAACAAAAGGTAAAGTGACGGCCGTGTCCAGAAGACCTCATTGACTCCTCAATCATTTCCAAACTCCTCTTGAAAGATGAATGCTCGTATCAAGTTAACTGAACTTAGGAGTGGAGAACATCACGAAGGGGGTGGGCACCAAATAATTTGAGCCTAAAAATCTTTTTTTCGCAAACCGTGAACCTGGCCACGTTACAACCCTTGAAAGTCCTAATTGAAGCAGTGTTAATTTGAAAGAAGACTATACACGAGAATACGGTAAGCTGACTCCTAGGAGATCCGCTAAATGCTTGGGTTGGTATCACACCATCTTTTCTTTCTTTCATAAAAACTCGATGTTACAACATCTTTCCAAAAAGTTTCTTTAAACTTCAAGACAAACATACTCTTTGCATTAGAATTATATTTCTCATAATAAACATTCTTTGCATGTGAATAAGTGCTTGACATCAAGAAAGTTTCCATCATGAACTTCAGACAAAAATTTGTATCCTCCCGAAGGGCAAAGTTGTCTTCAGAACTCCGGTGAGTTGAAGCAAGAATATCTCAAAGTCTGATCACCTTCAGGGGCACAGAAGCATTTGAATACTCTGTCGAGCAAGTTTTCACTCAATCTGAGGCAATCAGGTCAAGATTCGAAGAATCTCTCAAAATGCTAAGCAATCAGGGGCATTCACCCAAGCGTAGCTGAAGCTACCTACAATACAAGTCAGACAGGGGCATGGTGCCAAAATACTTGATACTGGGGCAAGTCAGTTTGATATTTACAAAAGGTCCTTACAAGACGGATTTCTTCAAAGTCCTTACAAGCTGGGGCAAGACACTATGCATTGGCATTTTATTCTCCTCAGAAGGTGTTCAGTTTAAAGTTCAGGTGTGAGCTAAACAACTTATGAACTTTAGAACCATCAGGGTTGTCATCCTCAATGGTCTGAAGCTGAAAGTCCAATCTTCAGTGGCATCTTCGCATTTCAGTGTGATTTTCAGATCTCTTCCAGATGTTGCAACCGTTTCTTATCGGTATACCTCAACCAGAGTCATGTCATGTGGACATCGAGTTCATCTGCTTTCCGACCCTCGAGTCGTGAGTTTCCAACCCTCATGTTGTGAGTTCTTTGCTTTCTGACCCTCGCATCGTGAGTTTGATCTCCTTTCCGACCCTCGCGTCGTGAGCTTGATCTCTTTTCCGACCCTCGAGTCGTGAGTTTATCTCCTTTCCGACCCTCGAGTCGTGAGTTTATCTCCTTTCCGACCCTCGCGTCGTGAGTTTGATCTCTTTTCCGACCCTCGCATCGTGAGTTTGATTCCTTTCCGACCCTCGAGTCGTGAGTTTATCTCATTTCCGACCCTCGCGTCGTGAGTTTATCTCCTTTCCGACCCTCGTGTCGTGAGTTTGATTCCTTTTCGACCCTCGTGTCATGAGTTTATCTCCTTTCTGACCATCGAGTCGTGAGTATATCTCCTTTCCGACCCTCGTGTCGTGAGTTTGATTCCTTTCCGACTCTCGAGTCGTGAGTTTATCTCCTTTCCGACCCTCGTGTCGTGAGTTTGATTCCTTTCCGACCCTCGAGTCGTGAGTTTGATCCCTTTCCGACCCTCGAGTCGTGAATTTGATCCCTTTCCGACCCTCGAGTCGTGAGTTTGATCCCTTTCCGACCCTCGAGTCGTGAGTTTATCTCCTTTCCGACCCTCGAGTCGTGAGTTTGTCTCCTTTCCGACCCTCGAGTCGTGAGTTTACCTCCTTTCCGACCCTCGAGTCGTGAGTTGATTCCTTTCTGACCCTCGTGTCGTGAGTTTACCTTCTTTCCGACCCTCGAGTCGTGAGTTTGTTTCCTTTCCGACCCTCGTGTCGTGAGTTTCCAACGATTGCGGATGGTTGTCATATACACTCCAATGTGTCTGTAGGCCCATTACTTGATTGGCATCTTTATAATCAGCACGAATATGCAGAAATATGAACGCCAATGCCTGTTTGGTCCTTTTGAAGTCAACACTTGCTTGACCTCTTAAGCTCACTTCCTGGTGGCACTCTCTCGGAAAACCAATGCCTGTTTGATACTCCGGCCGATACTTATTTGGTGTTTTAATCATTGCTTACCTATCAGCTCATTGAATCCAACACTTGTATGGAAAATTTCAAAGCTCAAGTTGTCTGGCAATCAGTTTGCTCTTGCATTTTCCCGTTGTGGGTACATCATTTTGAGCGCATCACATCAGCACGGTGGCGGATCTAGCCTAATGAGATATCCTCACTCCCCAGCCGAGTGCTTCCTAATGAAAGATTCTCACTCCCCAGCTGAGTACTTTCAGATGAGACTTTCTTTGCTCCAGGATTCTCACATCCTCAACAAAGTACATCTCAATGCAATCTTCGTGCTTCAGAAGCCTTATTCCCTAGTGGAATATCTTCTCCTAAGTTGAATCATGATGGAATGGTATCTGATTCCCCAGCAAGCTCTTAATGAGGTTCCTTGCCCAAATGCCTCACTTTCCCCAGTAGAGTGTCTCTCTCCCCAACAGATTGACCTGATTTCCCCAAGAGAGTCATCTTATTCCCCAGTGGAGTTGTCCTAACAAAAGGTTCTTATGCTAAGTTCCTTATCCCCAACGGGTTTCTTATCATCTCAGTGGATCACTATGGATAAGTATTCATCTTCCCCACTGAATCTTTCCTCAGCGAAGATTCACATGTATCCTCAGCTGAATCTGTGTCCGTCATGGATTTCCCTAGCGGAATACGTTCCGCACAAGCAAGTTGGTCACTCCTCATCAGAGTTGTCTCCATGACTTGCCCTTATCTCCACATCCCCAGAGTGTCGAGAATTTGCTTCTCTAGTGAAGTTGCCAGGGTATTCCCCAAGCGGTCAATTGTGATGTTCATACTACCCAAGCAGGATTTATTCCCCAAACAGAGCTCGCATCCAAATTTGATCCTCTCCAGCAGATTTCTGATCCATCTTTGCCAGCTCGCAGTTTGTGACTTCTAGTCACTCGTCTTGTCCTCCCTGTAGAGTTCTATACTCTCTCCAGGACTTCTTCAGCAATTCAGTGCTCCTCCGTTGTGTCCCCAAGCAACGTCCGAATCATTCATCATTCGCAATACATTCTAAAAGCGTATAGCGTCTTCCTTCTCAGGAACGTCATTCCATAAACATTCATACATGCATCATGCATAAATCATATCATATCTATTTCTTTCTGCAGGAAAGTTTATCCAGGTTCAAATTCTCCCCTAGAGAGCAATATTCGCCTAATCATTACGGCCGTTATCCTGATATTGAGATCAGAAGAGGATTGTCAATTCATCCATTGAAGACATTCCATTCCCGGCGCACACAGTTCGGAAGAAACATATGTTCCTTTCCTAATATTCAGATTCAGATTAGTTGAAGGAACCGCCTCCGGATCCCCGTGGTCTTACGAAGGAGCAAGCCACTGATATCATCAGATCAGATGGAGATGTCTACCTGATTGACTTTGTCTTTCAGATGAAGATTGTCCTACTTATTTTCTAGCATCATGTCTAGATCAGTTTAAAGGCATTCTTTCCCCGGCGTACACAGTTCGGAAGAGATATTTGTTCCTATCCTAGTATCCAGATTAGTTGAAGGAATCGCCTCCGGATCTCCCAAGATCTTCCTAAGGAGCTAGCCCACTGATGCCTCAGATCAGTCGGAGATATCTCCTGATGATTTAATTCATCAGAAGAGGACTGTCTATTATTCCTGATATCGCCAGGTCAGTTGAAGACACTCCTATTCCCGATGTCCCCAGATCGGTTGAGGATATTTGTTCTTATCCTGAAATTCAGTTCAGTTGAAAGAACCGCCTCCGGATCTCTAAGATCTTCCGAAGGAGCAAGCCCTCTGATGCCCCAGATCAGTCGGAAAATATCCATCCCCTGACGATTTAGTTCGTTCAGAAGAAGATACGTCTGCTCAGTCCTGATGTCCACAGATCAGTTGAAGACAATCTTGATTCCCGATGCCCCCGGATCGGTTGAGGAGGTCCATTTTCTTCCTGATGCCCCCAGATCAGTAGAAGGCACAATCCTGATGTTTCCGATCAGTTGAGGACTTCCACCCAGCTGACGATTTATTTTCGTCGGAAGAAGACTTGCTTGCTCAGTCCTGATGCCCCCAGATCAGTTGAAAGCATTCTTTAAAATTCCCGATGCCCCCAGATCGGTTGAGGATATCCATTTTTCTTCCTGATGTCCCCAGATCAGTAGAAGGCACAATCCTGATGTTTCCGATCAGTTGAGGATATCCACCCACCTGACGATTTACTTTCGCCAGAAGAAGACATGTCTGCTCAGTCCTGATGTCCCCAGATCAGTTGAAGACATTCTTATTTCCGATATTCAGATCGGCCAAAGACATCTATTTCGTTTTGATACACAGATCAACCGAAGATGTTGACCTTCTCTTGGTGCCCAGACCAATTGAAGTTTTTCCCTCAGCAATGGGGTTGCCTGTTCCTTCTTATCACAAGTTGGAGCTACTTAATTATCCAGGTCAATTGAAGTTTTTTCTCCCTGCTTGTGGGGTGGTACATTCCTTCTTATTGCAAGATGGAATCTTCTATTGATCAAGAGTGCAAATTTTCGAGTTCATTCTGGTATTCAATCTCCTTCCACCTCAACGGTTCGAAACCTCCGTTTCTCACTCGTCAGGTTCAAGAAGTTTGAATAGGGGCAGCTATTGCACCCCAAAATTTGCCCTCTTTCTCTGTGCTATAAGTTATCAATGGCGTTTATTTCGTCATTCGAAAATCAAGAAAAAATGATAAAGAGTGTCCTTTGTTTCGAGACGGTTCAACCGAGGATTATTGAATTAAAGGGTGATTATGGTGTGTGAGCTTTGCTGAGACATATGCAAACTTGTTGTGCAAGATTTAATTGTGATTTAATGGTCACGTGTGATCATTAAGACAAGCCCATTGATTCAATATTCGTTTCGAAGGCACTTTCACGTAAAAGTTTAAGGTGAACTTGGCATTTGAAAATTGAAGAAAAGCGTAGAAGGTTCCATTAAAAGCATTTGCACGAGATTTCTTGATATTCACGTTACGAGTTTAAGAGATTAAGACATGACCGATCATTCATCAAAAAAATTCATTCAAGTGTGGATGCAAATTGCATTCAATTTTATTCAATCATTTGTTAAAGATCTACACATCATTATGGTTATCATCCATTCAAATTCAAGAAAAGCCCATCATTACATGTCCAATACATTACTCCATTAGAAAAAAACCAAAATTACAAGAGCTATACAAAAATATATCCAATGTCCAAATATATCACATGTTTCCATGATATTCATTACAAAATTCAATACCAGTTCTAACCACTTAGCTTCAAAATAATATATGCTCGAGGCCCAAATTCAAAGACAATGGGGATGGCGGTGGCAGAAAAGAATCATAACAGAAAAATCAGTGAAAGCTAAGGGCTTCATCACAAAAACTCTCTTCATTCTTCCTTTTGAATGGACACCAGTTGATATCTTCAAGGCTCCCTCGGTTCAATCCTCCGATTACTACACGATCCACCATAATATCATTGAGGAACCTACACAGAAAAGGGGAGGAGGAATCAACAGATACACAAAAACTCAGAACCTCCCTCTCGTTCCATTCATTCAGCATCACCACAAAACCCCCTGAACCTTTCTCCACCATAACCTTGAAGCTTCATCCCCATAGCTTCAAGGCAATCATCTCCCTAACAGAAAGTCACAAACAGAAAAGAAGAGAGGAAATCGATTCAGAAAAACTCAGAGAACCGAAAAGAAAACGTAACAGAAATTGGACTAACTTCTAACCTGAAACGTAACAAACTTTACCTCTTGAAGCTTCTCTCATCTTCATCACCGTTTTTCATCATCTTTGCAATACCTCGCAACGATCTTCAACTATCAACAACGAATCAACTATCGTTAACCTTCGCATCACTTCATCAACTCCTTCATGTAGCCGCAAATCTTCATCAGACTCTACCTCTTCATCGCAAAGCTTCCTCATCAATCCTTCATAACTCGCGGTAATCTTCAACTCTCACACATATATGTTCTCTCCGATATCGTTTGAAGGATTCGTTCTGCATCTGTGACACAACAATACCGCTACAAGCATTGATAATTATACGCTCAGAAGAAGATGAAGGTAAAGACCTTGAGATTGTACCTGTGCTCGTTACGCTTATCTTCGATGTCTTCACCTTCGAGATCGAAGAAGCACCGTACCGGTCAATTTGAATCAAAAGCGAGGGCGGAGAGACGCGATAGAATAGAGGATTGATTGGAGTTCTTGGAGAGTTTGAAAACGAAATTGAAACGGAGAGATGGGAGTTGGATCAGAAAAGTATGTAAGAGCGAGGCGGAGGGGAAAGATGATGGTGTTGGTTCTTTGATTCACGACGGGGATTTCTCGTCGGAGAGGAGCTCTCCACCGCCACCGTGAGTTCACGAAGAAGAAGAAGAAGTGAACATCCCACGTAAAAAACCCTAAATTCCCCCCTTTCTGCTTATTTTCAATTTTTGCATTAACATTAGAATTAACTGGTTTTAATTATTATTAATGAGGATTAGCATTGATTAACAATTGGATAAAAATGAATATAAAAAATCTGTGAGTGTGGACTATGTCCTTGGGCCAAGAACGAAACTGTATGTACACCCTCACTGAGCCCATTGCACCACCTTGCTTTTTTGACAAAACGTGTAATAAATTGTACAAAAAACAACCTCTGCTTGGGCCATCACTGAATCACTGCCGTACACCCTCCCTGGAAGCCCATATCACCTTTGTTTTTGGTTATTGCTACAAAAAACTGAACAAAAACTCTGTTGGGCTCATCCCATTGGGCTGCTGCGCCCTTACAACTGCCAGCACCACCATTTTCTGACTTCTCACCCCCTGTGTACATAGTATTTCATGTTAAACTAGTTTTCTCTTATTAGTTTGTTTTCTATTGTTTTTTAGCATAATAAATCCTTGAGTTTTTGTTAGATTTTTAACATGATAAAAATGAATAATAACATGTATATTTTACTTGTTAGAATTTAAATGCTTTGTTACATAGTTTTGTTCTATTATTGTTAGAAGAAAATGTCACAAAAAAACAATTTAATCTTGTTAGATTTTTGTTTAAGATTTAATTAGAATTTAACTTCTATTATTTTCTATGGCGGATGCGTGTCTCCTTGTTATTACTGATTTGTTTGCTGAGATGTGCGAGGTACTTTGAGAGGGTTCGATTGTGATTTGATTACTTCGTGTTCCACTTTATTTGTGGGACACGAATTCGCTTCTGGTGCGACTTGACTTGTGTTGTGTTCCACTTTATTTGTGGGACACGAACTTATTCCCGATGCAATTCACCTGATCTCTCATTCATTGAGATGTATATTCTTGTATTGTCTGGATTGTATTTCTTGCAGGTTGCTTGTGTGGTTGTGTTTTATACGCACCACATAGCGGTTGTGATTTATTTTCACACCGCATCGCTTTGACGCTTATGCTGGACTCCTAGCTTTGCTGGATGTTAGATTACGTGAAGTATCTTAGTTCTGCTTGCGTTGCTAGCTCATTGCGGATTTGATATCCGCTCGGTATTGTCTCCTGGTCCCTTTTACCGCTTTCTCGCATCATCCTTTAGCATGAGAAGTAGGACTTAGACATGCATCTGGCCAAGCCCTCGAAAGAGGCTCTGTTTTTGTTGGTGTGTTTACATTTGTGCTTTGCGGCAGGGAGTCACGGTGTAATAAGTCCTATATGGCACACCGTTAAGTCCTCATAGAAGGCATGCGGAAAGGGTTAGCAATCAACCCCCGCCTAGTCTCATCGAGTCTGTTCAGTATGCGCACGCTACGCGTTGCTCGCTTCTGAACCTGCACAAGATCTTGTTATCGAGTATGTCAGGAAAAGGGTTCATGTAGCCGGACCCCCGCCTTTCTTATAGCTCGCGTCGTTCGACGTTGATGCTCGGTGTACGCACGCACCGTTTTCCTTTACGATCCGTGACGGCTTGGTTGCTGAGAGGGGTCCGCCCTCTTGTCTATGGCCCGATCATTTTCACGAGGTCTAATGCTTGGTTGACTTGGGTTGAGCTGCTCCCCTTGGCTATGGCGGGACCGGTTTTCTACTATTCGGTCAGTACCGTTGGTTTGTTTGCTTTACGAGCGGATGCTCGTTTGTGTGCTCATTGTATGCTTTTGCCTTTTCCCCCGTAGGTTGCTAGTTTAGTTTAGACTTGTACCCTTTGTATGATAACATTAGGTAGCAAGCTTTCCCCCTTAGCTTAGGTCTTCCTCATGCATCTTTTAAAACACAAACCACACTCTTTGATTTTCTTTTCTTAAGAGCTTGTTATTTCCGCTCCATTCCCAAGCATAAGTCTCCAAAGGTCGAGCAGCGGAGTGTGAATGTAACTCGTTCACCTAAAAAACGTAAAAACAAACAGAAATTAATTAGCCGAGCTACGGTAGCTCTGATTCTGCAAAACAGATACGTAGGCAGCGGGGTAGGGCCCGTGCGAGCATAATTCTTTCTTTTCCCTACATTTTGCATTCATTTTAGTCCAGATTAGCGTAGATTTGTTACACACCCATAGTTTTTGACACAGGCGTGGATACCATCGAGTACGATGGGCGTGAGGGGTGCTCATACCTTCCCCTCGCGTAACCGACTCCCTTACCCTTTTTCTCTGGTCGTGAGACCGTTGTTTTGTTTTGTGGTTTGCTGGCATTCCCTTCCTTTTCAGGATAAATATGTAAGTGGCGACTCTGTTAATTTTCGCGGTAGCGTCACCTTTTCCCCATAATTTAAACATATGGCGTTCTCCATATGATGTATAACGTTTGCCGTAACACCCTTCTAAACCCCGCGACAATTAAATAAATATTTCAGAGTACATGAAACAAGGGTGCCACAATTCAATTTAAAAACAAACATCATACGTCATTGACATGCATTCACTGAGGAAATTCAACATGATTCATCATAACTCATAAAATAATTTCATGTCAACACAGCGGAAATCCAACATTCGGATGAATATAACATCTTTGATACTGCATCCCAAAATAAAACCAATATCATAACAAAATAGAGTTATTAAAACACGAACCCTAAGCTAATGTTCCCCAGTGTTACAATTATCAAAGCATAACATTTGACGCTAAACTAACACACTGACTCATGAGCTAATCCTCACTAAGTCGAAAACCTTTATCTTCAATCTGAAAAATGGTCAACATTAAGGGTGAGAAATATCACAATTAAACTATATTATAAGTCCATAACGATAAAACATCATAAGTAAATCATTCACCCTATTGCAACACATTTTAGATTTCAAAAATTATTCACTAACAGTTACAAAATGAATTTAAACACATACCACATCACTATGATATAACACTAGTGTCATACCCCAATTTTTGACCTAAGATACCACCTCATATCATTGCATATACATCATTTGCATCTCTAACAAATTGCATAGCTTGTGTTTGTTACTTGTGACTCAGCAGGATTTAATCAGGAATCACTCATCAGTACAAGTACAGATCAATTAGGGTTTTGTTCTCCCTTCATTTCAAATGAATCATCTTCATCAACAATCAATATTTGGTCCTCAGAGATTCATCTCAACAAGCTCAAAGGCTCTGAATTGACTGAATTAGGGTTTTGACTGAAGATAGCATACTCTTGACTTTTGCTCAGGATTTGACTTAATAACTTGGGACATGACCTCAAGACCCCAAGTACATCATTTTGACCTAATCCATTGGCTCATAACATCTCCTACACAAAGATTGATCAGACAAATCCTCAGATCAGGATTTTGAACTATCAGGGACTAAAATCAGGGATCACATTTGGGAAACCCTAAAAAACCCCAGGGAGTCAATCAAAGGTTTCAATCATCCTCAAATAATCCCTATGACAATATCCCATGGAAATTGCATCTCAATTCAAGATCCACAGTCATCAATTTCATCAGGTCGACAATTAGGGTTTTTGACCTAATTCACTGGACAACTGACTTTTTAATCAGGACATGGTGCCACAACTCAAACCATGGCTCAATATCCTCTAATGCTTCAATGTGATCCATTCATATCACTCATTTGATGAGGATAGCCTGTTTCATTTGAAATCTCCAGAAACGCGATTCGTCTGAAAAAGTCAACTGTACAAGATCACCATTGACTTTTGGGGAATTTTGGTCAACCATGACTTTTGAAGTTTTAAATCATCAATATATGAAGTATGAAGTCATTTGATCAAGAAAAATCAAGAAAATCAATCAAGAATCAAAAAGTCAAAAGTTTGACTTTCCATACTTAGAAAATTTTCTAAGTGTTTTTCAATGGTTTTTTCCAAACTTTGGAAGGGATTTTCTCAAAATTTCACCTACAAACTGAAAAAAACTTCCAACATGAAAGTTGTAGATTTTGATCCAATAAACAACTTTGACACATATAATTTTTTTCCATAGGATCAACCATTTAAGAGATATGGAGCTTCAAAGTTGGTACTTTTTGAAAACTTCACTTAAAACTTCATTTTTCTCAAAGTTCATGGAACTTTTTCACCCACTTCCTTAAGAGACTTGAGGAAACTTTCAACTAGGCTTTTGAAGTGTGTAATATGAGCTTTCCAAAATGCCCAAGAGCATGAAAAAATATGGAGCATAGCTATGGTTTTGAATTTTGACATTAGAGGTCATTAAGCATGAAATTTCAAGCCATTTTCACTAAGTTTCTATACTATATGGCCAATGATTCAAGTGATGACACACTGTAGCAACCTGCCTAAAATTTAAACTTAGAGTCGCCACCTATTCTGAAGGGCGAATAGGAAACCCTACGCAGTATAGAGATCAGGGTAAGATACTATATTCAGGTCGAGGGAAGGTGTTAGGCACCCTCAACCCTTTCCTATTGGCTTTGAATCTAAGGTAAAGGTTTGTGGCTAAAATTATTGAAGTTTATAGGTAAGGAAATGAATAAGGGGAAAATTGAGATTTTAGGGAAGGGGACTCGCCTTGTTGCCAAGTGCCTACGTATCTCCTTATGGAGAATCAGAGTCAACGTAGTTCGGGGGACGGGTTGTACGCCCTTAAGGTTTGAAATTTGATTTGAAGGTTTGAAGGCTTTGAATAGCCTGACGTAGTTTGAATGAGGATAAAAATCCGTATTTGGGAATTGAAGTTTGAAAAGTGTTTGAAAAGTGTTTTGGAATTTGTTTGGGCGTACAACCCTGATTTGGCACAATTAACCGCGATGATCAATAGGTTTGATCACCATAGTCAAAAGATTAGGAGTTTTGTACCATTACTAATTCAAATCGATTGATTCGATTATCACTAATAATGGATTACTGTGTTTTATTATTTTTTTGTGAATTTTATTTTGTATTGTTACCCCTCATAACCGATTAACACGATTACAAATAATAACAAATTGGAATTTAGAAAAAAATAGGAAAGTTAATCATCACAACTAATAAAATAGTTGCAACCATTTAACTAAATAGAAATTATTTACATTTTAATTAAATAATTATTTAGGAAAATCGATTATCGCCCATCACGATTAATGGATTTAATCGAAACGAATCAATAAGTTAGAAATTTAACATTTTATAATATATATTAACTTATTTATAAAAATAAATTATTATACAAATAAATGTTAAATGTGATTAACCAAAATATTTAAATTAATTAAAATAAATAAGTTAGTTAGAGATTTTGATTTAATATGGTTGGCTTGAGGGATCATAATATGGGGATTCAATCTGGGGTGTTAGATCTAGGTTAGTGGGAAATTGAGGGTTGGATCGTGAGGGCGTATGGTAGTCTATGCGCAAGCGCAGACACCAGATCAAGAAGTGATTTTATCAGAAAAATAATGAAGGAGGAGAGGCTCGAACCCATGACCTCCCACTCCCAGACGCGCCCTTTAACCAACTCAACCAAACGTCTCAACTGTTTAAGACTCATGCTCGTTGCAATATAAAAAAAATGAAACATATACATGGAAACGCGCGCGCGAATTCAAACGCACCAACCGGGCGTTGACACGCCATCATCTTCCCCAAAACACCTGCAAAAAAACTCTATGAATTTGCTACGATTTTGCCACGCAATTTTTCGTAGCCATTAAACCTGTAAAACAGCGATTCGCATATACGTTCATATAAATAAGGCGCGACCTATCCTTCCCCTTCGTTTCTATCATACGAATCCAATCCTACAACTATTATGGCCTAATTTTACCCAGGCGGAAAACCCCCAATTTAAACCCTAAAGAGCTTGCTCGGCCTTCAATGGCCGATGACGAATATATTGATCAGAAAGCCAATTAACGATTCAGAAACAACCACAGCATCAACAATATTCATAAAACCCCAATAAAAACCGATGAGAATGCATGCCATAGCCTAATCGAACCAAGTTTCAAAGTCACATACCTTGGTCAATCGGAGGCTATTCTGGGAGTGTTGATGTCGCGCAAGTATCCCAATAGCTTCAGCAAACTCCAATGGACGTGTAGCAATCTTCAAAACCTTTTGAAAGCCTTTAATTCCCCAAATCCGAATTCACTTTTTTTGCCAATTTTCCAGTTCTTGAAGGCTCTCTTCTGCCCCCGCTTTTTCAACCCCTATTCGTGTGCCTTTTATTCACTACTTATAGAAGAGTGAATTAGGTTAAGAATTATGGCCCAAAGATCATTGAATCGAATCTTGCAAGTTTGAAAAAATTTGATTTTGTTCATGAATGGAAACTTTCTATTTTTTGATCAAATTTGTTTCAAACTTTCTCCAACCAATATGCACGAAAATTATATTATATTTGTCATTAATATTGATTGGAATCAATCTATATGTACTTATTTAACAAAATATTTGATTTTTCACTTAATTAAATCATTAAAAATGAGATAAAAAATCATATTAAATCAAATAATGAGTCAAATTTCGTGGCATATGGTTTTGGGCATGCTAGTGACTTGTGGATCAAGATTTAATCATAATACCATAGGCCCATTTGCAAAGTTTCTCCATTTGAACCTTCTCTTTTCACATTTTACCTCCAAAAGTCACCCAACTTTGATCAATCATATCTCACTCAATTTTTGAGCTATGAAGGATTTCTAATACTTTTTGGAAACCTCAAGAGGTCCTCTACAAGCCACTTTGGAACATATTTTCCATTTGGAACTTTTATCTTGATCATATCCTCCTTGGAAAAAAACTGCTTTTAAAGGATGCCCGAAAAGGACCTGTAATCTTTTGCACTGTACCTCTTAAATGAATCATTTCTAGCCCTGGCTTGTGAGGGACAAAGTTGTAGAGAATCCAATTTCCTTCAAAATAGGCTTTGAGTGGGAGATTTTTGATGTTCCATGTGAAAGTTATGCCCAGTCAAAGTTGGGTTGACTTTCTCCTAAGAAACCCTAATTTGAACCTTTTTGCATTTGTTCATCTCTGAGTTTCTATTAATGGAATCATGATCAATCTTTGATCAAATGATAGTTATGCACCTCTATACTTGATGTTTGACCAATGATCATAGTTTGAATCATGCTTTGATTGCAGTTGACCTTCAAGTTTGAATCAATTGACTGTGGATCTTGGGGATTGTTTGAGCAAAGCTTTGGCACTGAATCTTGAACCTTGAATCATTGTGAATGGAACATGGAGGGCAAATTTTGGGGTATGACAGCTGCCCCTGTTCAATCTTCTTGAACCTGAAGAGGTGGAAGACGATTGGACACTAAAATGCCCTAAAATTTGCTTGCATCGGAAAGGAGATCTGTGGGAGATGGGCTTATAGATGCCATCCATTCGCCTGGTAAGGTACTTGTCTAAAGCATATGCTTTTCAGCCCTGGATTATTTGATTGTATCTTGAGGAGAGAGAGTAATGTCTTACATAAGACTACCTGAAGAGATTCCTGAATAGGATGTATTGAAGGTTGACGCGGAGAAGCTTAGGCTTTGAACAATGCTTAGGAAGAATGCCTTGGAGAAGACTAACTGAGGAGTTCTATAAAAGAACTAGAGGTATCTTAGAAAAGATTAGATAAATATTTTAAGAAAGCTACCTAGAAAGGCATGATGTGTCTTAAACAAGACTGTCCTAGATAGGCTGAGATGTGTCTTAAACAAGATTCACTTGGAGAGGTTTTTAGACGGAGATGGGATGTCTTAAACAAGATTAACCTAAAGAAGTTGAGACATGTCTTAAACAAGACTACCTGGAAAGGCTCCTAAAAGATATGAAGTATCTTGAACAAGATTACCTAGAGAGGTTTCTAAAAAGATATGAGATATCTTAAACAAGATTACCTAGAGAGGCTTCTAAAAAGATGTGAGATATCTTAAACAAGATTACCTAGAGAGGTTTCTAAAAAGATATGAAACGTTTTAAACAAGATTACCTAGAGAGGTTTCTAAAAAGACATGCGGTATTCTAGAGAGGATATGAGATTTCTTAAACAAGATTACCTGGAAAGGTTCCTATAAAGGATAAGATACGTTTTAAACAAAACTATCTAAAAAGATTCCTATAAAGGATATGAAATGTTTTAAGCAAAACTATCTGGGAAAGTTCCTATAAAGGACATGGCATGTTTTAGACAAAACTACCTAGAAAGGTTCCTATAAAGGGCACGATACGTTTTAAACAAAACTACCTATAAAGGTTCCTATAAAGGATATGGCACGTTTTAAACAAAACTACCTATAAAGGTTCCTATAAAAGACACGATATGTTTTAAACAAAACTACCTCGAAAGGTTCCTATAAAGGTCGTGAGATGTTTTAAACAAAACTACCTAGAAAGGTTCCTATAAAGGACATAAGACGTTTTAAACAAAACTACCTCGAAAGGTTCCTATAAAGGTCGTGAGATGTTTTAAACAAAACTACCTAGAAAGGTTCCTATAAAGGACATAAGACGTTTTAAACAAAACTACCTAGAAAGGTTCCTATAAAGGCTATGAAATATTTTAAACAAAACTACCTATAAAGGTCGTGGAACGTTTTAAACAAAACTACCTGGAAAAGGTTCCTATAAAGGTCGTGAGATGTTTTAAACAAAACTACCTAGAAAGGTTCCTATAAAGGACGTAAGACGTTTTAAACAAAACTACCTAGAAAGGTTCCTATAAAGGCTATGAAAGATTTTAAACAAAACTACCTAGAAAGGTTAGGATATGTCTTAAACAAGACTGCTTGGAAAGATTAGGATATTTGTCTTGGACAAGACTACCTGGAGAGGTAAGAAATTCTTTGGTTGCTTCTGGATCGCCTTTGAAGAAAGACTTGGAATGAGGTATTGGAATTGTATCTGTTAAGATTGAATCGTTGATACGATCGTATTTGCACTGTAGTCAGATGATAACATCTTTTTGGTTATGAAGTGACCTGAAAAGGTAGCGTTAGTTTTTATGCAATGTCATGATGCATGTACCATGTAATGAGATTCTCAATGAGAATTATGCATGTATGCCTATCCCACACTGCGGGATGTGAATGGTACAGGCGTGAGAAGATCAAATATGCAACAATGCCCTTTGTATGATGCTAGTATGACTTCCCGAATATCGGAAATTTTGAGAGATGTGCCCCTTGATTTGAAGGAGGGACCTTTCGAGGGAATTCGAATTTCACCATGTCTTGCCTGATATGCATTGCCCCAGTGTTTGAATTCTTGAAAGATATGCCCCCCAGTCAATAGGATTTTTGATTGTAAGTGTTGGATGTGAAGTAGAAGCTTTTCAGAGTGAGTCACGCGTTTCGGTAGCGCCTGACGGATAGTGATTTGCTGAGTACTCAGAATGAGATGATGTCTTTTATAAGATTACCTGAAGAGGTCCTTGGAAAGAATGGGAAGTTGTCTTAGACAAGACTGCGCTTTAAACAAAGCTCGAAGGGATATGTTTGTGCAGATGGTAAAAAATGATTCCTATAGAGGATAAAGACTGTTTGTGGGGTTTTAAACAAAACTCAGGGAAAACATCTTGAAGAAGACTACTCTAGAAAGAATGGTGAACTGTCTTAGAAAAGACTTTGTACTTTAAATAAAGTTTGACAAGGTTTCTGGAAGCGTAAGAGAAGTTTGAATATGTCTTAAAAGACTAACTGAAAACAGTTAAGAAACGTCTTACAGAAGACTACCTAGAAAAGGTTCTTGGAAATGAATATATCTTAGAGAAGACTGTCTGAAAGGGTTTGAAAATAGAAAGGATAAGAAGACGGGTCTTAAAAAGACTGTTTGGAAAAGGTTCCTAGAAAGGGTAAGAAGTATTTGAACACGTCTTAAGGAAGACTATATGGATAGATTGAAAAGTACCCTATAAATGTTCCTGAAAAGGATGCGAGAGTGGCATTGACATTATTTGATACTGAGCGACCTTTGCAACGTGCCCCCAGGTAATGGGCTTGCCCCATGGGCTACTCAGCATCCTTGAGAGATTCCATGGATCTTGATTTGATTGCCCCATGTAAATGGGATAATGATGAGTTATGCCCCGTGTGCACTTCAGCTATCTCAATCATGTGTGAGAGATGCTTCTTCTTTTGATAAGCTTTTAAAAGCTACTTTGTCAGTCAGTAGGATTTTTAGACATTAACCATGCCCCATGCAATTTCTCCCTGATGTTAACATTTAAATCTATATAGACAAGTGTACTTTATAATGGAACGCAAATGCATACGTCTGTCTTGAAAGTTTGAAAACATTTTTTTTTGAGTAAAACAAAGTTTTTTTTTTTGTAAGAAAGTGATATCAACTCAAAAGTTATAGTAGACCTTAAGGAGTCGGGATACCTTTGGTAACGGTATGCTTTCGAACTAACCATGCTTCAGTTAGGACTTTTAAGGGTTGTAACGTGGCCTGGTTCACGGTTTAAAGAAACAAAAGATAGAGGCTCAAAGTTTATTTGTACCCAATCCCCATCTTCGTGATGTTCTCCGGTCCTATGCTCCGTTAGCTATGCGTTTAGTCCCCAAAAGAGTTTGGGAATTGTGACATTGACATTTACGATGGTTCAAAAACCAAAGGTTTATCTGCAAAAGCAGTCATCCTCCTTTTTGTAGTATTTTCCTTTTGTCGAAGGTACATAGTAACCTTTTTCGACTTTGTTATCCCTAACTTTTTCTGAACTGTTTGTTTTAAAACTACAGTCAGCGGGATGCCCCAATTTTGCCTAAGTCTCCTTAGTAGGTTTTGACTTAGCAGGCCCTTGCATTGCCTTCTCTTTTTTTCTTTGCGGATACTGACTGCCAGACTTAATGATGACGGGGAACCATCGGTGATTATGTTCAAAGGAACAACTTGGAATAATTTAGTTAACTGAGCAGCTACCCTACCCCAGGTTATGTATCAAGGGTTTTATTTTATACGAAGGAAAACTCCTACTTCTTTAGGCTCAAAGGGGTTGACAAGGGATTAACATCCTTATATCTCCACTGTATTAGAATTGAAACAATGCCTGTACATCGTCAACACGGTCTGTTCGAAAGCGTACTATATGAGATTGTGGTATCATTTTCGTCATTCTCCCTCAAAAGGTGTAAAACTTTCCACTAGAGTTGAATATCACAAAGAAGAAAACCGAGTAAAAACACAGTTTTAAATATAGTGAGAACACTAGGGATGAATCAAGACAAACGTAAGCAATCCATTAATGATTTTTGAAAAGTACATAGCATATGTCATAGACTAATGTTTAAACAAACGGAAAGAAATTGCGAATGAAAACAAAACTAATGATCTAAGAAATCCTTCTTCTAGCCACCTTGATTTGTTCACTGTCCTTGGAATCTTCCCCAGAGTTAGGGATAGACTGTTATGTCTGAGGTGTTTGGTCTGTGTTGTCCACTTCTTGCACTCCGTATTGTAGATCCAGGTAATCATCGTCCTTAGGGACATTGTTAGCAGGAATGCGCACTGTGCGGGTTGTCCCTTTTGTTTGTGGAGTGGGGACAAATCCTTCTTGGGAGGCCTCTCCTTTCTCTTGGAATTGGATAGCTCTCCTGACAGATCGGGCCTGAGATTTATCTATGGGCTAAAGCCTGAAACAAATCCTAGCAGCGGGTTTTTGTCGTTAGGGATCTCATCCTGAACCAGGGTATCCCCAGACTGAACCTCTTTTGCCTTGTCTTGTTTGTCTAGGAGGGCCTTCCTGAATTCTAGCATCTGAGCCATACCTCCTTTAACCTCTTCCACGCTGACCTTCAGTTGATCTACTTCCTCACGAAGGGCGGCTTGATTCTGTTCCAACTGATCCATTGATTTCTTCTGCTGAAATCTTGTTTGATAGTATGGTCGGGATGTTAGGTTATCCTTCCCAATGGTCCCTTGCTCTGGAGATAGAAGAAGAATCTCCTCTTAATGTCATGAAGATGATGTGTATGCCATGCATGAGATGTATGATATCCTTTTTTCTTTTTTTTTTTGAATAAAATATGATGCAAGAATGCACATGATGTATGATGAATGAAAAAGGAAATAATAAAAATAATGATCAACACAATATATACATATAGCACAAATCACATAAGTTCATAGGTTCGACGTAGCGGCTCTTGGGAGCCAACCTTTTAATAGGGGGTGTTCTAGAAGGTCTCATGGGGTCGTTCGTAGCCTCCGAGACTTTTTGTCTCTTCGGATTTTGGAACAACTCATTTTATCCATGAGGTTCGAATTTTTGGGGTAGGTTCCCGGAGAGATCAGCTAAGTATCCAGTCCAGCCCTCCACAAAGTCAAGCTTCGTTTCGGACCTTTCCAAATACCTAACCCACTCCGAGTGGAGTTATCAGTGAGACTCGTAAGGCGATTCATGTCCCCTTTTGGTCTCAAAGTTAACTCCCACACTTAGGGTTTTAACACTACATAATATATCCAGCAGTATATAAAAATATAATAGGAAATAAAAATATAAACATATTCACATAAGTGATCAAATATAAACATATCCTGAATAATTAAATATTTTTAAATAAAAATAAATAAATAAACAAATTTAAAAAAAATTAGAAATAAAAATGATTATAAACCCTAAAAAAACGCGTTAGCCAAACCCTAAAAAGTTGCCAAACCTAAATCCTGCCAAAACCTAAAACCTATAGGAGCATAGTAATTCACCATTATGGTTATCCCCAGCAGAGTCGCCAGCTGTAGCAACCTGCCTAAAATTTAAACTTAGAGTCGCCACCTATTCTGAAGGGCGAATAGGAAACCCTACGCAGTATAGAGATCAGGGTAAGATACTATATTCAGGTCGAGGGAAGGTGTTAGGCACCCTCAACCCTTTCCTATTGGCTTTGAATCTAAGGTAAAGGTTTGTGGCTAAAATTATTGAAGTTTATAGGTAAGGAAATGAATAAGGGGAAAATTGAGATTTTAGGGAAGGGGACTCGCCTTGTTGCCAAGTGCCTACGTATCTCCTTATGGAGAATCAGAGTCAACGTAGTTCGGGGGACGGGTTGTACGCCCTTAAGGTTTGAAATTTGATTTGAAGGTTTGAAGGCTTTGAATAGCCTGACGTAGTTTGAATGAGGATAAAAATCCGTATTTGGGAATTGAAGTTTGAAAAGTGTTTGAAAAGTGTTTTGGAATTTGTTTGGGCGTACAACCCTGATTTGGCACAATTAACCGCGATGATCAATAGGTTTGATCACCATAGTCAAAAGATTAGGAGTTTTGTACCATTACTAATTCAAATCGATTGATTCGATTATCACTAATAATGGATTACTGTGTTTTATTATTTTTTTGTGAATTTTATTTTGTATTGTTACCCCTCATAACCGATTAACACGATTACAAATAATAACAAATTGGAATTTAGAAAAAAATAGGAAAGTTAATCATCACAACTAATAAAATAGTTGCAACCATTTAACTAAATAGAAATTATTTACATTTTAATTAAATAATTATTTAGGAAAATCGATTATCGCCCATCACGATTAATGGATTTAATCGAAACGAATCAATAAGTTAGAAATTTAACATTTTATAATATATATTAACTTATTTATAAAAATAAATTATTATACAAATAAATGTTAAATGTGATTAACCAAAATATTTAAATTAATTAAAATAAATAAGTTAGTTAGAGATTTTGATTTAATATGGTTGGCTTGAGGGATCATAATATGGGGATTCAATCTGGGGTGTTAGATCTAGGTTAGTGGGAAATTGAGGGTTGGATCGTGAGGGCGTATGGTAGTCTATGCGCAAGCGCAGACACCAGATCAAGAAGTGATTTTATCAGAAAAATAATGAAGGAGGAGAGGCTCGAACCCATGACCTCCCACTCCCAGACGCGCCCTTTAACCAACTCAACCAAACGTCTCAACTGTTTAAGACTCATGCTCGTTGCAATATAAAAAAATGAAACATATACATGGAAACGCGCGCGCGAATTCAAACGCACCAACCGGGCGTTGACACGCCATCATCTTCCCCAAAACACCTGCAAAAAAACTCTATGAATTTGCTACGATTTTGCCACGCAATTTTTCGTAGCCATTAAACCTGTAAAACAGCGATTCGCATATACGTTCATATAAATAAGGCGCGACCTATCCTTCCCCTTCGTTTCTATCATACGAATCCAATCCTACAACTATTATGGCCTAATTTTACCCAGGCGGAAAACCCCCAATTTAAACCCTAAAGAGCTTGCTCGGCCTTCAATGGCCGATGACGAATATATTGATCAGAAAGCCAATTAACGATTCAGAAACAACCACAGCATCAACAATATTCATAAAACCCCAATAAAAACCGATGAGAATGCATGCCATAGCCTAATCGAACCAAGTTTCAAAGTCACATACCTTGGTCAATCGGAGGCTATTCTGGGAGTGTTGATGTCGCGCAAGTATCCCAATAGCTTCAGCAAACTCCAATGGACGTGTAGCAATCTTCAAAACCTTTTGAAAGCCTTTAATTCCCCAAATCCGAATTCACTTTTTTTGCCAATTTTCCAGTTCTTGAAGGCTCTCTTCTGCCCCCGCTTTTTCAACCCCTATTCGTGTGCCTTTTATTCACTACTTATAGAAGAGTGAATTAGGTTAAGAATTATGGCCCAAAGATCATTGAATCGAATCTTGCAAGTTTGAAAAAATTTGATTTTGTTCATGAATGGAAACTTTCTATTTTTTGATCAAATTTGTTTCAAACTTTCTCCAACCAATATGCACGAAAATTATATTATATTTGTCATTAATATTGATTGGAATCAATCTATATGTACTTATTTAACAAAATATTTGATTTTTCACTTAATTAAATCATTAAAAATGAGATAAAAAATCATATTAAATCAAATAATGAGTCAAATTTCGTGGCATATGGTTTTGGGCATGCTAGTGACTTGTGGATCAAGATTTAATCATAATACCATAGGCCCATTTGCAAAGTTTCTCCATTTGAACCTTCTCTTTTCACATTTTACCTCCAAAAGTCACCCAACTTTGATCAATCATATCTCACTCAATTTTTGAGCTATGAAGGATTTCTAATACTTTTTGGAAACCTCAAGAGGTCCTCTACAAGCCACTTTGGAACATATTTTCCATTTGGAACTTTTATCTTGATCATATCCTCCTTGGAAAAAAACTGCTTTTAAAGGATGCCCGAAAAGGACCTGTAATCTTTTGCACTGTACCTCTTAAATGAATCATTTCTAGCCCTGGCTTGTGAGGGACAAAGTTGTAGAGAATCCAATTTCCTTCAAAATAGGCTTTGAGTGGGAGATTTTTGATGTTCCATGTGAAAGTTATGCCCAGTCAAAGTTGGGTTGACTTTCTCCTAAGAAACCCTAATTTGAACCTTTTTGCATTTGTTCATCTCTGAGTTTCTATTAATGGAATCATGATCAATCTTTGATCAAATGATAGTTATGCACCTCTATACTTGATGTTTGACCAATGATCATAGTTTGAATCATGCTTTGATTGCAGTTGACCTTCAAGTTTGAATCAATTGACTGTGGATCTTGGGGATTGTTTGAGCAAAGCTTTGGCACTGAATCTTGAACCTTGAATCATTGTGAATGGAACATGGAGGGCAAATTTTGGGGTATGACACACACCAAGGAAATAATTGAAGAGATATTTTCTGATATGAGATCAGAATGGAAGAGGATAAGAAGCTTGGGATTTAACCATGGTTTAGTAACTTTTAACCACATGCATTAAATGTAAAAGATTCCTTTCTATCCCAAATGCCAAATCACCAATTCTTGATCAACTTGCAAAGTTCTGAGTTCAGAACTCTTGGCCTATAAATAGAGTTCCAAACTCCATCCAAAATCACACCAAAGTCTCACAAATTATAGGCTTTCTCTTTCTTTCTTGAATTACAAGTCATGTGTTTCAAAGTGAGGTAGAAAACTCAACCTCCAAACCTTGCAAGTTCTGACCAAAGTGATGCTTCCCACAAACCACAAACATCATATGGGATGTGTTTGAACCACTCATACACCCCAAAAACACCTCAAACTCAAAATCACTACCTCACTTCTCAAATATGCATAACCATGGCCTTATCATGCCAAAATCCATTCAAGATCATTTCTGTCCAAACTAACACTTCCAACACCTCATATATATCACATATGAACTATCCAAACACTCACATATGATCTGAAACATCAAAATCAACTAGCTTGATCCTCACTTGAGCTAAACTGCAGTTCGGGTACCACAAGGTGATCAAGAGGTTTCCAGTTCATTCCAGGCATTCAAACACATCACATAAGGTCCATTGAAGCTATCCAGATCATCACAAAGCATCTGTAACACCTCCAGATCAAAATCCAATTCTCAGTTTGGCCGTTTTTGAGGTAAGTGCTCATGAACTTCAAACTCCATCATACATGCATCATAAATGAAAAATGAACATACCATCTTGTTTCTGCACTATCACTGATCATTAACCCTCAATCAATTTCACAATTCACCAATCATACACGATTTCATGATCAATCTCAGAATTAGGGTTCTTCGTGTTCATCACAAAATTGACCACCTTAGAGCAGAAATAAATGAATTATGAGGGCACCATCATGTTCCTCGTGAAAAACCGAGTGAGATAGACCCTTTGATCAATCAAAACAACACAGTTTTGAAGATTTTTGAATTTCAGTTAGGGTGTGTTCTTGGCGCCAGATTTTCATTCAAAGGATTCAAATAAATGTTTTAAAATATAATTAAGTGGAGGCGTATGAATAACAAGCTGCGCGCGCAGCTCAGTTGGCAAGTGTTTTGAGTAGTGAGCCTTAGGGCGTGGGTTCAAACCCTGGTGAGACCAAAACCAATTTTTTGACACTATTTTTTTCATTTTTCTTCACAACTTCATCAATTAATTTAACTAACCAAATCAATTCATTTTTCATTCATTTTTTACACACCTCTTATTTAATATATATATTTTAAGAATACCAAAAAAAATCACCAAAAAATATTTATTTGATACATTTTTAAATAGGTTTAAAATGACATGTTTTTAAATGTTTTTAAATACTTTAAAATATTTGTTTTTCATTTGATTTTCAAACTTAATCACTTGTAAATATTTTTTGAAGCAAACCCTAATCATCTAAGTGTTAATTGAAGACAATCTTTTTGTTTGTCTTGATTAAATTGATTTCTTTCAAAATTCAAATCGTTTTAAAACGAGCGATCGCGATTCTTTTCAAAAACGACAAACCATTTCTTTTTGAAACTATTGATTAAAACTTTTTAATTGATCAATTGACTTTCAAAACGATGTGGGGCCTCTCGAATATTAGAGAGTATAAGTCCCTTTCGTCTTTCTTTGTACAGTTTTTGTTTTAACAGAAAACTTTTTCCAAATAAACTTCCAAACAGTTTTTCATACAAATAAATCTCATTTTTTTCAAAACCATCCACCATGTTTTATGAAAATAAAACATGGGCCTCTCGAATATTAGAGAGTGTAAGTCCCTTTTTCCTTTTTATACAGTTTTTCTTTGTACAGAAAACTTCTTTCAAAACCAACTTTCAAAACAGTTTTTCAAAACGACGCATCTGTGAATAAAACAATCAACCATGTTTCATAAAATATGCCATGGGCCTCCATGTGGGTATAAGTCCCAAGCCCTTTTGTACATACCCATTCCAGTACATGAAATTAGGTATTTCATTGTACGCCTTTTTGTACATATCTCAATCAATTTGTTTAACTTCTTTGAATAACAAATCAAAAAAATGAAGGTTTTCTTCAAATCTTCCCAAATATACCATGGGCCTCCATGTAGGTATAAGTCCCAAGCCTTTGTAAATACCTGTTTACATAGCTTTGAATAAACTCAAGTGGGCCTCTCCCCGAGTATGAGTCCCGAGCCCTTGTGTATGCAAATGGATCATGCTTACAGGTATATTTCCTTCATAAACTCCATTATATACACACACTTTGTCATATATAACTGTTTATATAACTGTTCATATAACTGTTCATATTTGTTCATGTACTTGTGCATATTTGTTCGTACTTGTTCATATGTGTGTTTGTGTTATATATGCTTATTCAACTTAGTACAACACTAGGTTCCCCATAGCCTCCTATTGGGCTTCGTGCAAAGAATCTCCCTAGTTTAGGTTAGGACATAGAGTATGGTTTCCCGGTGAAATCGCTCTAAGAGCTCAAACCAACTATACCATGCCTCCCCTTGGGCTTTGTACAAACGAGTGACCCTCCCATAGCCTCCTCTTGGGCTTACAATGCAAGGACCCTGGATTGTCCCTCCCATAGCCTCCTCTTGGGCTTACAATGCAAGGACCCTCGGATAGCCTCCTCTTGGGCTTCGTACAAGGACCCACGGGCTTCTTATAAGCATCCCCAATATCCAAAACAAATACCCTAGGAGATTAGACATTTTTCATCTCTATGCTAGGAGTATCTCTTATATATCATCACAAACAATCAATCAATCAAACTTTTTGCCACAAGGCTGGCTAATCAATCAAACTTTTTCTTGCCACAAGGCTGGCTAATCAATCAAACCGTTTTCCCACCATACTGGCTGATTAATCAAAGTTTTTGTCACAAGGCTGACTTCATTGAAACTTTTGCCACGAGGCTGGCTGATTAATCAAAACTTTTTGTCACAAGGCTGACTTCATTGAAAGTTTTTGCCATAAGGCTGGTTAAACAAACAAAAACATCTTTATCATTCTAAGCGCCATAAGTGGCATGGCCCAGGGCTTATAATGAAAAGATTTTCAAAAATCAAACAGATGTATGTGATGATATAGATTAGATACATCTAGCATTTAGACGACATTTGTCTATTTTCCTTTGCTTCCACTAGCATAAGTGGGAACTACGATTGCTCTGACTTTCTCAACATCCCTTTGAGAATACGTAGGCACAAGGTCGATCCTTGGCGAGCAAAACAAAAACAAAAAAAACCATTCAAACCTTAGCACCCGTAGACCCCGAGCTACAGATGCTCTGATTCCCTCTAAGGGATATGTATGCAGAGGATCGCGATGATCTTTGCGAGCATAATCAAACAAACACCTTAGGTCCCACCTATTTCACAAAAACCTCTCAATAACATGGAATGAAAAACAAAGCAAAGAAACCTATAGAGTACTATAGATACGTTGGGTGCTAATACCTTCCCTTCGTATAACCAACCCTCTTACCCAAAGATCTCTCCCCCCACTTTTAGGTTATTGCAGCTTTTTTCCTTTTCCTCTTTTGGAAACAATAAAAAGTTTGGTCCGTACAAAAGAAAAATCATTTTTTGAGCACTCGAGCCCAAAGAAGGCATCAGGTGTCTCATCAGAAAAAAAGACAACGATTTTTCCCCGCGACAACTAGAAATCTTCCAATCATGTTATAACAAATGCATATGCAATGTACTAACACTATACATGTGGTACCGAACATGGGATTAACCCATGTCACCAGTCCACCATCGTCAAGGATACGGCTACCTCCACTCGCTAATTCCACACAATGGGAATTAGCCACTGATCCAACACCATCGGATACAACCACCAATCTGATTATATATGCATATGAATGAATGCACACATATAACATACTTACAACATCGCCGATCTGATGAACTACATCGTCTCATCATAACTCACCATTATCATCACCAATAAAGTATGTATATGTCTCAACATCATTCAACAATAACACCATACGTATTCACACTGAATACAACATAAACCTCACATTTATGTCATTACAACACCACCGCATTGTTACATTTATCAAAATATGCACACAATGTACAAACACACCAAACATAACATCAATAGCATTCACATAGCCTTTATCAACCACAAATGACATATTGCATACAAGACAAACAATGTCATTCTTAACAACCACCAAAAACAACATCTACATTTGATAAATTTAAGCCTTATGTATACATACAATTACCAAAAACATATGCAATTAAGAATTATCCATATAATCTTAACATTTAAGCATATCACCATAATTCAACATATTAAATCATCCACCACTTGTACGACATACATTCATCATGTAAAAATTACAACAATGCATAAAAATTAGCATTCATCAATTCTATATATCACAATTAGCACCTAGTACACAATACCAATACATATTGTTCTTTAATAACATTAATCCATGACATGCACATATACAATTACATGTCATTTTCGAAACCACATAATAATTAAATCATCTAGTGCTAATAAATTTATTTTCATCAAAAAGAGCATTTCATTAGCTTCGTAACGCTTCGAACGGCACCCAAAACGGACTTACGGATCAAAAGTTATGAGATTTTGAAGTTTGAAATTTTTTTTCCGTGAGTCTACAGTGTAATCGGTTACCTCCCCGAGCGTAACCAGTTATGATGCCTAAAAACCTAGTTTTTAACTATTTTCGCTACTGTAATCGGTTACCATACATAGCATAACCGGTTACAGCGTATTAGTAGCAGAAAATCTCATTTTCTTTGATATCTCACCTTCTCCAATTAAAACCAAATTGTACCAAAACGATTGCAACCTCAAAACAGAACCAACTCACATATTTTAACACATTTCTATCATACAACAAGCCTATCTAACATCAAGGATCATTCACAAACATCTAAATGCATCAAAATAATCAATTTCATCAACATCCTTCAAATTACAATCTATAATTCCAAAACCCCAAAACCTAATACACATTCAATTGGGATACACAACCTACATAATCAAGCTTATCATAATTAAACTGATAATATAGGCTAAATAGATTAGTCACCTCTTACCTTAGCCAAATTCTCTTGAATTCTCTTCTCTTCTTCCTCTTCTCTTTCACGTTCTTCTCTTCTTCTCTTCTTTTCCTCCTCTATTTCCCAATTTCTTGTTTTATGAAAATAAAATAGAATAAACTATAACTTAGTAAAAGTCCTAACCATTTAGCACCTCTCTTTCACTAAGCACAAGCCATGGCCCGATAGCTTATTTTACACAATTTCTGTTGTGAATTCAATGCCAAGAACAAAGTATAAACCAAGGAAGAATAAAGGACAAGGAAGAAGAGGAACACAATAATTGGTTATAACTACTATTCTTTTACTTTCTCTTAGAACAAGATTACAAGTTTACAAGAATAACAAATAACCTCTCTCACCCTAAATTAGGATTTGCAACTTAGCAATGATGAGAGACTAGTATGTTATTTATAATAAAACCTAACATACTAACTAATGGGATTTTTCCACAAGGCCCATTACACAAGCCAACTTAATAAACAAGCTAACTTAACAAATTAGGGTTTAAACACTAAAACCTAATTTAACATGCTAACAACCCTTGCATCTTCGACACAAGCATGTGAACAACCTTTGACTTCATGCTTAACCCTGTCGAACCAAGAAGCTACCCTTCGGCCATACTAGAGTTCGATCCAATATCTCACAAATCTCCACCTTGGATCTAACTCTACAACATCAAGGGAACAAACTAGCTTTCTTCATGCAGCTTTAGCAACTGCACACAGTGGAAAAACTTGCAACTCGGTAATGTCTTGGTGATCATATCAGCAGCATTGTCTTCAGTCGAAACCTTCAGCACTTGGACTTCTCCACGCTCGATTACTCCTCTGACGAAATGCAGCCTCACATCAATGTGCTTAGTTCGCTCATGATAGGCTGAATTCTTCGACAAGTGTATTGCACTTTGACTATCACATTTAACAGTGATACCTCGACCTTGAAGTTTCAGCTCCTTCGCAAAACCTTCAAGCCACAATGCTTCTTTCACAGCTTCAGTTAATGCAATATACTCCGCTTCAGTGGTTGATAGAGCAACAACCTTTTGAAGTGTTGCTTTCCAACTAATTGTTGTGCCAAACATAGTGAAAACATATCCAGAAATAGATTTTCTGGAATCCATACAACCTGCATAATCAGAGTCGACATATCCTCCAATTGCTGCTTTACCATCTTCACCCAAAGCTCCACCATAAATTAATACTCTTTTCAGAGACCCATTTATGTATCTTAAAATCCACTTCAATGCTTGCCAGTGAGCCTTTCCAGGATTCGCCATGTACCTGCTTATAAGACTTACTGCGTATGCTATGTCGGGTCTAGTACAGACCATAGCATACATCAAAGAACCAACTATATTAGCATATGGGATGCTATTCATATAGGCTCTTTCCACATCAGTATTGGGACACTGATCAATACTCAACTTGAATTGAGGGTTTGTTGGAGTCACAACTGGCTTCGAATTCGACATACCAAACTTTTCAAGAATATTCTGTAGGTATGCCTCTTGAGATAAACATAACTTAGACATCTTTCTATCTCTTCGAATGTCAATTCCAAGAATTCTGGAAGCAGCTCCCAGATCCTTCATATCAAACTCCTTATTGAGTTCAACCTTCACCCTCGTTGCATCTTCAACATTGTTGCTTGCTATGAGAATATCATCCACATAAAGCAACAAAATAACAAATGAATTACCAGGTCGAAATCTGAAGTAAACGCAGTGGTCGAACTGACTTCTAATGAAACTTATGCGTGTCATGAACTTGTCGAATCTCCTATTCCACTGTCGAGGAGATTGTTTCAGCCCATACAAAGATCTCTTTAACTTGCACACATAATCTTCCTTCCCCTTTTCGACATACCCTTCAGGTTTCCTCATCAGGATCGTTTTATCTAGATCACCATACAAGAACGCAGTCTTCACATCCATCTGTTCCAGTTCAAGATCGAACTGTGCTACCATGGCAATTAACTTTTCAATCTCATACTTTGTTGAAGGCATCTTCTCCACGCTCACCGCACCAATTTGTTGTGAATTCAATGCCAAGAACAAAGTATAAACCAAGGAAGAATAAAGGACAAGGAAGAAGAGGAAAACAATAATTGGTTATAACTGCTATTCTTTTACTTTCTCTTAGAACAAGATTACAAGTTTACAAGAATAACAAATAACCTCTTTCACCCTAAATTAGGATTTGCAACTTAGCAATGATGAGAGACTAGTATGCTATTTATAATAAAACCTAACATACTAACTAATGGGCTTTTTCCACAAGGCCCATTACACAAGCCAACTTAATAAACAAGCTAACTTAACAAATTAGGGTTTAAACACTAAAACCTAATTTAACATGCTAACAACCCTAGCATCTTCGACACAAGCATGTGAACAACCTTCGACTTCATTCTTAACCTTGTCGAACCAAGAAGCTACCCTTCGGCCATACTAGAGTTCGATCCAATATCTCATAATTTCCAACTTAAGTCCAATTAAAATACCAATAATCCAAGAAATTAATTTAAACTCCAATTAAATTAATAAATGTAAAATATGGGGTGTTACATTTGTCACGCCTGGGAAATCCTTAAAAAGCCAATTGCTTTGGAATGGTCACCCACTTTTCCCTATTTTCTCTAACACAAATCCAACAACCTTGACTTCACTTTTTAGGGTTTTGTAACACTATAAATACATGTTTAGACTTATTTTCAAATCATCCAAGCTTAGCATAATTTAAGCCATATATTTACTATTTTGAAAGCTTTATCTCTTCACATTGGGGAGTTATAGCATCGTTCTAATATTAAGTTTGGAGCAATTCATTGGGTAGCAGTTATTCTTGCCAGCATTTACTTTTCTATTCAATCATCTCTGTCAAATATATGTGTATCAGATTCAAGACTCCGTCGGAGCATGTTTTTATTATTAGTACTGTTTAATTCTATTGTTCAATTATTTATATGCATGTTGATTATTTTCTTTTACAAAATCTATTTTCAAACTTTACTTTCTGAATTGAATCGTTATTCTTAATCAATTACAAGTTGTTGTCTTTACTTTAATTTTTAAGTTTAATTTATCAATTGCATGTTTTAGTTTTAATTGTTTTGCCTAATATGTCAAATTCTAAGTTTCAACCAAATACTTCATTGTTTATCATGAATATGACCTTCTAATCTAATAGTGTTGAAATGTGAGGACCGTCGATTCGACGGTACTCTGTCTATTATTCCTTTAGAATTACTTTTGGGACTATTTTGATTTTATCTCAATTTTCAAGATTAATTTGATCGGTTACTACGAGAGTAGAAGCGTAAATACACCAGGTAAGATCGAAATTCGTCTGGTACTTAAGATTAAATTGTTATGTTTTTTATTAATAAACACCGTGAGAACTCTATATTATCTAATTAGCAAAGTTTGATATTTTCAAAAAGTGATTTTAAAACTATTTTTGTACGCGTTTATAAGTTTATAATTCGGTTAGGCGAGTGGAAACCGGGAACCCTTTAAAGATTAAATTTTTCAATCAAAACCATTTTTCAACTATTAAAAGAAACTAATTTCTAAAAAGAGGTTTTTTCTACTTTAACGCAAAGCGCTCCAGGTACGCGAGAGTGGACAATATAAATTAGACAGTAAAATCTGATTTCGGATACGCGAGAGCGACAATTCCTTTTTAATTAATTCTTTTTCAAGGAAGAAAATATTGTCCCGTAGGTAATTCAACTTAGGAATAATAAGAGTACCATTGACCGACGAGAGTTGCATTCTAGTATTACATTCCTGAATTAATTAAAGTTTATTATTTTATTTTGTTTTACCTATTCCAATTCTCATTTCAACCTCCTTAGATAAACATTGTAGCAATAGAAATTGATAGGTTGACCATTAGGTCTTGGTGGGTTCGATAACCTTTTATATTACTCTGATACACTTCGTATACTTGTCGAGGACCAATTACGTCAAGTATCGTAACCTGTTGTTACACCGTTTATATCAAGGCACCCTTTTTTCAGTCAATACGAATAATTCGCAGTACCAGAGCTTTTGTAGATCCAATATAAGAACCAGAAAGATACGCACATGCATGACTTTTGCTCCAATGAATCAGGAGAGAAATGGTAGAAGAACCAGACTGCAAGCTACTCAAGGATTTTATCTCACCTTCTAATGAAAAACCTCATTCAAGTATTGTTAACCCTGCAATCTCAGTTAACAACTTTGAATTGAAACCCACTTTGTTGCAAATCGTGCAATAAAGCCAGTTTGCTGGTCTCCCATAAGAGAACCCAAGCTAGCACTTAAAAGTGTTCATTCAACTTGCAGACACACTGAAATCCAATGGTGTTCCTCCCGAGGTAATACATTTACGTTTATTCACTTTTTCCTTAGAGACAGAGCGAGAGCATGGCTAAACTCCCTTCCAGCGAATTCAATCACTACTTGGAATGACCTGAAGAAAGTATTCCTTGCTAGATAGTTTCCACCAAGCAAGACTGCTATCCTACGAACCCAAATAACTAGATTCACTCAACAGGACGATGAATCTTTTTTCGACGCTTGGGAAAGATACAAAGAGCTATTAAGGACTTGTCCACACCATGAATTAGAACAAAGGTTGATCATTCATACCTTCTATAACGAGCTTCTCTACAATGCAAAACGACTATCGACGCTGCCGCCGACGGTGCACTAATGAGCAAACCATATCCCGATGAATGCACACTCATAGAAGACACAACACAAAACCATTACCAATGGGGACTGAACGAACATCGGTAGAGAAGAAAGAAACAAAAGGAGGTATATACGAAGTTAGTAGCCTAAACCATATAAACGCCAAGATGGACGCCCTAGCACAAAAGGAGAAAGCTTAGACGCTAACCATACATGGTAGCTGCAGTACAACCCGGATGCAAAATCTGTGGAACCCCAGGACATTCACTGTCGAGTGCAGTCTTCTAGCTGAACCAAACCCAAATCATGTCAATTATGTTAGAACAAGATTTGTTCTGATCAATATTCTTAGTTTTGATGATAACAAGGATATGAATTTTGTATAAGATAATGTGGTACTCTAATACACTACAATTTCCTTTTCAGGAAATATATAAAGAGTATGCACAAATCAGCGCTCAGAAGCTTTGACTCAGAAGGTTCAGCATGCAACATCAGAACATGGTCTGGCAAGACATCAGAAGATGGTCAAGCAGAATCAGAACATGAGTCTATGGAAGCATCAGAAGAACTTGAGATCAGAAGCAGAAGCACTGAAGTTCTCATGGTATCACACTCAGAAGCTCTTCAAGGTCAGAAGACAAGAAGATGCTCTGTTCCAAGTTGTTTGACTCTGATGATATTCAAACGTTGTATACGCAAACATCAGATCAGAAGCAAGTACAAAATGGAAGGCTACGCTGACTGACAAAAGGAACGTTAGAAGCTATTAAAGGCAACGTAAGTAGATAGCGTAAACAAGGCTCGAGGTAGTTGACAAAAGAGTGAAACATTAAATGCAATACTGTACGGATTACGCAAAGCATTAAATGCTCCCAACGGTCATCTTCTCAAGTGCCTATATATATGAAGTTATGATAAGAAGCAAGGTTATGAATTCTGAGGAACTCTATACAAACTTGCTGAAACGCTGTTCAAATCAAAACTCACAAACTTCATCTTCATCAATGCTCACTACATTGCTGTTGTAATATATTGGTGAGATTAAGCTTAAACTTTAAGAGAAATATCACTGTTGTGATTATAGCTTTTCAGAAGCACTTGTAATACTCTTATTTGATTACATTAATTTGTAAGGAACTAGAGTGATTAGGTTTGATCAGGAAACTCTAGGAAGTCTTAGCTTGTGTCTAAGCAGTTGTAACTAGGGTGATCACGTGGTGGTCAGGATACCCTAGAAAGTCTTAGCTTGTGTCTAAGCATTTGTTCCTAGAGTGATCAGTTTGTGATCAGGAGACTCTAGAAGACTTAGTCGTGGACTAAGTGGATAACCATTGTAATTTGTTGCGATTAGTGTATTAAATCCTCGGTTGAGGTAAATCACCTTGTCAAGGGTGGACTGGAGTAGTTTAGTTAACAACGAACCAAGATAAAAATAACTGTGCAATTTGTTTTTATCGTTCAAGTTTTTAGACTACACTTATTCAACCCCCCCTTCTAAGTGTTTTTCTATCCTTCAATTGGCATCAGAGCGCCGGTTCTAAAGTGCAAGCACTTAACCGTGTCTAGAAAAGATTCAGGAAGAGAAAAGCGCTTCTATAAAAGATGGCTGGTGAAATTCCAACAAATCCACCTACATCTACATCTGGCTCTACTGAGCAATACAATGGAAATGGTAACAATGGTTACACTAGACCACCAGTATTTGATGGTGAAAACTTTGAATACTGGAAAGACAAACTGGAAAGTTACTTTCTTGGTTTAGATGGTGAACTATGGGATCTTCTGATGGATGGTTACAAACATCCAGTGAAAGCTAGTGGAGTAAGGCTTACTAGGCAAGAAATGGATGATGATCAGAAGAAGCATTTCAAGAATCATCATAAATGTAGGACTGTTTTGCTGAATGCTATCTCTCATGCTGAGTATGAGAAGATATCTAACAGGGAAACAACCTATGATATATATGAGTCATTGAAAATGACCCATGAGGGAAATGCTCAAGTCAAGGAGACTAAAGCTCTTGCTCTAATCCAGAGATATGAAGCCTTCAAGATGGAGGATGATGAAAATATTGAGAAGATGTTCTCAAGATTTCAAACGCTAACTTCTGGATTAAGAGTTCTGGATAAAGGCTACACCAAGGCTGATCATGTAAAGAAGATTATCAGAAGCTTACCCAGAAGATGGGGTCCAATGGTAACAGCATTCAAGATTGCAAAGAATTTGAATGAAGTTTCTTTGGAAGAGCTTATTAGTGCCTTGAGAAGCCATGAAATAGAGCTGGATGCAAACGAGCCTCAGAAGAAAGGTAAGTCTATTGCATTAAAATCTAATGTTAAAAAATGCACTTACGCTTTTCAGGCTAAAGAAGAAGATTCTGAAGAATCAGAATCAGAAGAAGAAGATGAACTGTCCATGATCTCCAGAAGGGTAAACCAACTCTGGAAGAGCAAGCAAAGGAAGTGCAAAGGCTTCAGAAGTTCAAAGAAATTTGAACGAGGAGAATCTTCTGGTGACAGAAGATCTGACAAGAAGAAGGCTGTCTGCTATGAGTGCAATGAGCCTGGGCACTTCAAGAATGAATGTCCAAAACTTCATAAGGAGAATCCCAAGAAGAAGTTTCATAAGAAGAAAGGTCTTATGGCAACATGGGATGATTCTGAATCAGAATCAGAATCAGACTCTGAAGGAGAGCAAGCCAACTTTGTGTTGATGGCGACAGAAGATGATGGATCAGAATCTACATCAGAATCAGATTTTGAAGAGGTATTTTCTGAACTATCTAGAGAAGAGTTAGTTTCCAGCTTATCAAAACTTCTTGAACTCAAAGCTCATCTTAGTATCAAATACAAAAAGTTGAGAAAGCAATTTGAATTTGAAACTAAGAAGCTGGAATTGGAAAATTCTGAACTGAAGGAAAAAGTTTTAAAATTATCCAAAAATATTGGATCTCCTTCTGAATCATAAAAATCCATTCCTAGCATGAATCATATTCTGAAGGAATATGACTTGAGCTTTAGGAAGTTTCTATCTAGAAGTATTGGCAGAAGTCAACTTGCTTCTATGATATATGCTGTATCTGGAAACAATAGAGTCGGCATTGGTTATGAGGGTGAAACCCCATACAAGCTTGAATCTGTGGATGATATGAAAATATCATACAAGCCTCTGTATAACCAATTTAAATTTGGCCACTCCCATGATATTAGACACACATCACATGCTCAAAGCTTTCACATAACACACATAAAGAAGCATGTGACACAACCTAAGAAATATCATGGAACTCCAAATAAGAATTATCATGTCGTTCCTCCTATTTCTTATAATGCTAAACCTAAGTTCAATCAGAACTTGAGGAGAACTAACAAGAAAGGACCCAAGAAAATGTGGGTACCTAAGGAAAAGATTATTCCTATTGCAGATACCATTGGCTGCAAAGAAGACAAAGCACAACATGTCATGGTACCTGGACTCAGGATGCTCTAGACACATGACAGGAAGAAGGTCTATGTTCAAAGACCTGGTGCTTAAATCTGCTGGAGAAGTTAAGTTTGGAGGAGATCAGAAGGGCAAGATTATTGGCTCTGGAACCATCTGTATGGATATAGATATTGATATATCAGAAGCTGTAGAACTAAGAAGCAAAGCTGCAGAAGCTGGAAGTCTCAGAAGCAATGGATCAGAAGATCAAGTTGCTGCTTCTTTAGAGGATCTGAGTATCTCTGAAGAGCCAACAGTCAGAAGATCACCCAGACTTGCATCAGCTCATTCAGAAGATGTGATCCTTGGAAAGAAAGATGATCCCATCAGAACAAGGGCATTCCTTAAGAACAATGCAGACTGTCAATTAGGTCTTGTTTCGTTGATCGAGCCAACTTTTATTGATCAAGCTCTAGAAGATCCATACTGGATAATTGCCATGCAAGAAGAATTAAATCAGTTTACAAGGAATTATGTACGGGACTTGGTTCCTAGACCAAAAGGATTCAACATCATCGGTACAAAGTGGGTATTCAGAAACAAGCTAAGCGAGAAGGGAGAAGTGGTAAGAAACAAAGCCAGATTGGTTGCTCAGGGTTATAGTCAGCAACAAGGGATTGACTACACAGAAACCTTTGCACCAGTGGCCAGGTTAGAATCTATTCGTCTATTAATTTCTTTTGCCACTCAACACAACATCACTCTTTATCAGATGGATGTCAAGAGTGCTTTCTTAAATGGTTATATAGATGAAGAAGTTTATGTCCATCAACCTCCTGGTTTTGAAGACTCCAAGTCTCCAAATCATGTTTTTAAATTAAAGAAATCATTATACGAATTGAAGCAAGCTCCTAGAGCTTGGTATGAACGTTTAAGTTCGTTCCTTTTGGAAAATGGTTTCACTAGAGGAAAATTGCACACTACTCTCTTTTGTAAAACCTTTAAAAAGGATATTTTAATTTGTCAAATATATGTTGATGATATCATCTTTGGAACATCTAATGCTACACTTGGAAAGGAGTTTGCTGAGTCCATGCAGGCTGAATTTGAAATGAGTATGATGGGAGAACTCAAGTATTTCCTTGGGATTCAAATCAACCAGACTTCTGATGGAACCTATGTTCATCAAACGAAGTATGTGAAAGAACTTCTGAAGAAGTTTAATCTTTCTGAAAGCAAAGAAGCCAAAACTCCTATGCTTCCAACATGTGTCCTATGTAAGGATGAGGTAAGTAAGAAGGTAGATCAGAAGTTATACAGAGGTATGATTGGATCTCTTCTATACCTAACTGCTTCTAGACCTGACATTCTCTTCAGTGTTTGTTTGTGTGCTAGATTCCAATCAGATCCGAGAGAATCTCATTTAACTGCTGTTAAGAGAATTCTGAGGTATCTGAAAGGTACTACTAATATTGGTTTAGTCTATAGAAGATCCAAAGAACACAACTTAGTAGGATTCTGTGATGCTGACTATGCTAGAGATAGAATTGAAAGGAAGAGCACTTCTGGAAGTTGTCAATTTCTTGGAAGTCATCTGATATCATGGTACAGCAAGAAGCAAGCTACTATTGACCTCTCAACAATAGAAGCAGAATATGTTGTTGCTGCTGGTTGTAGCACACAAATGCTCTAGATGAGAAGTCAGCTAGAAGATTATCAGATATATGAGAGTAACATTCCTATCTTCTATGATAATACTTCTGCTATATGTCTATCAAAGAATCCTATCTTACATTCAAAAGCTAAACATATTGAGATTAAACATCATTTCATAAGGGACTATGCTCAGAAGGGTGTTATATCTTTAAATTTTGTAGATACAGACCATCAATGGGCTGATATCTTTACAAAACCCCTTGCTGAAGATAGGTTTAAGTTCATTCTGAAGAATATCAGTATGGACTTGTGTCCAGGATGAGAAGATGAGAAGATCTTTGTATGAGTATCTTCTGAAATGTGTTAAGACTAGGCAGCCATAAGAAGTTCTGATACTAATCAATTAAAAATTCTGATTCTGTTATCTCTAACGTGTCATTATCTAAGTTGATTCAGAAGCTTTTTTAAAGCAAAACAGCTGTCACCAGTCTCTCCAGAATATGAACACGTATTCATTAATTCTGGACAAGCATGCGTGCAGTTGAGGGGACGCCTACTTAGGTAACTGTGCTAATCACTTCTTTTGTCATAATTATCTCTCCTCACGTCACGTAACATTAAATGCTTTCCATCATTTCTTTTTTATTTTTTCTTTTATATTCTTCAAACGTTTCCTTTCCCTCTTTTATTTCTCTCTCTTGCATTCAGTTTCAATTTTCGCTCTTTCTCGTCTGGACAAGCAAGAAGAAACCAATGTTGAGTTTCGCTCCTTCATGGCAAGGCAAACTGCAAGCACTGACAGGATTCAGGACATGCTGGCGCAAATTGTGTCTAGGCTAGGGTCTTAGTCTTTGGTCGTTGTAGTTTTTCTTTACTTGTTGCATCTGCTTGTTCTGCATCTTTTTGTGTACTTCTCTTTCCTATCAATGAAAAAGTTTAATTCTGTTTCTTTCTTATTGTCTTTTGCTTTTCATCTGAATCTTTTACGTTTTTGATGTTATGACAAAAAGGGGGAGAAAATGGTGATAAATGATCCGATTAATATTATCAGTTACCGGGAAGAAAGTCCCTACACCACTAACAGAATTTGCAAAGACATGTATGTTTAAGTGTTTTGCAGGATTGAAGTCTATCTTTAAAGCTCAACATGAGAAGCAAATTCTAAAGAATCAAGCTCCTGGATTCTTGAAGAAAGCTGAGTGCTATGTGTTGCACCCCAAAATTTGCCCACATATTTATTCCCAAACTGGCTTTCATATCACATTCATATGCATACCTCATATAGGCCATTCATCCATCACATTCATTCATATCATGGTTACTATTCAAAAATTGATAAGAAAAGAGCCTTTGCAGAAGAAATTCCTGATAAAAAAATAAGAGAAGATTTGAAGTCTGATTATATGGCATCATTTCCATTGAAGTCCTCCTAAAACCAAGGTTCCTTCTCTCCAAGCCAAAGCTCCGGTTAAAAGATACAAATCCCAGATTCATCAGGGGTTTCATATTAGGGTTCTTTGACCTAAGTCGACCCTGTTGACTTTTTGGTCAAAATTTAATCAGGAGATGATTTTGAGTGTGAAATATGGTTGCCGTGAATAAGTATCATTTACTGAAGCTTCTTTGGTTGAAGGTTGATTGAGAATTGTATCAGAAACGGATTAATCGGGAAATTCATCTGAAATCAGAAAAATCAGGAAATGTTGACTTTTTGGTCAAAGTCAAAGTCAACTGTCAAATATGGACTTATGGTGGAAAATCGGGCAAAGAAAGGTCAAAGGGTGATTAAATCAAGAAAATAATCAAAGTTGCCATTTATGGAAGTTAGTTGAAATGTGAAATTACCAAAAATAGAAAGGAAAAATACTTAGAAAAATATTTGAGGATTTGGAAATTGGTTGAGCAGCTGACTTCATGGATGATTTACACGTGGATCAAGGCTTCAATTCAAGACAAGCTCAACACCAAATTTGTTCAATTCATGGAGATCTACAACTTTGTAGTTGAAGGTTTCTTCATTTGAAGTATGGTTGAAAAGATATTGAGGTTTGAAGTTGAAGGTTTTCATTTGATACAAGTCATGAAGCATGGCAAATTTCTGGGCAGCATGCAAGCATTTCCACAAACACGTGGCGCGCAATATTGGGAGTCAGTTTAAGATCACTACAGGCACCCATAAAGTTCAAACATGGTATTCATCTCTTCTCCTCCATGTCCTCTACACAATTAATCAAGAATTAAGTCATTTGGATGAGTATCGAATCAATTACAGAGCTCCAAAGCGACACCCTCACGCTGGTCAAAGTTACACGGCTAACGGCCAGAATATAGGTCACGCGTAAGGCTTTTCATCGAGCACTTGGTGTGCCTTTTTCAAATCCGTTTTTAAGAAGCCACGAGTATTTCCTATACCACATTATCATACCAATCTCTTGTATCCCATGCCTTCTACTCATTGAATCAAGTATCATTGCTTTTGGCTGTATGATCACCAATATATGAGGCTTCAAAGACAGTCACGTGAAAAGGATCTTTTTTGTTAAGTCATGCCTTGCCCTTGCCCATGCATTGCCCAAGTCGACAATACAACCTACTTTGCAACATGCAGCATGCACCATGCTTACTCCAAACAATGCACTACTTGCTCACTAAGTCAAGGGAGAGGAAAACTACAATACAACATACACACCATAACCTTCCATGAGCACTCACCCTATATAAATCAAAAGCACCTCACGAATCGCCAACACACTTCATTTTCATCTTTTTTCAATTTCAATCTTCTTTCGTCTCTCTCGTTCTCTCTCCACTTTCTCACAAAGAAAGTTTGTTACAGCTTGTAACAAACTCTAGCCACCATTGCAGCACCTTCGACCTCTCTAACCACACTTCAATCATCACCACCATAGCCTCTCTAAAAACACCTTCATCATCAACCTCTTCCATAACCGAACCTTCAACCTTCTCTTCAATCTTCTCTTCCATCAATGAACTTCATTAACCTCCATTAATCTTCATCATAATATCATTCTTGCTCATGGTGTCATCACCGTCATCATCATCCCGTTCTTTCTCACAGCATCATCATCATCATCGCACGGTTTTGGATTGGATCGAATTGCAACTCCATCTCTGAGTTTATTTCTCAGAGAAACGTGGTATTTAGCATCAACATCATAAGGAGAGGATCGCAGCAGCTTGTAGAGTTTTCTTTGTCTTTTGATCCAAGAATCGTTTCAGGTAAATTTTTAATCCCTCTTAGCATGTGTAGTGGTATGAACTAGGGCATTTGCGTCTGGCGCGCTTCTCACACCAAGGAGGCTAGGCATTGGCCAAATGTTCTCGGTGTTATGTGTTGCATTGATTGTGTTGTTGAACTTAGATTCGGTTTGCGTGTAATGCTTGCTGTTTGAATGTGTTAATCGCATATTTGAGTTCTATATGGCATAAGGACTGTTTTGGTGTAAATAGATTTCGTTTTTATGGAAGTGTTAAGCGTTAGGTTTTTGAGTTTGCTTGCGGTTAGGGAGTTAGAAAGAGAATCATGAAAAACTGAGGCCGGATTCGGAATCTACACGAAAAATCGGGTGGAAAGATGGTAGCTTTTTAAGTTTCCAGACATTTTTATTTTTTTCCGACGAGTGGTTGATCGGAGAAGACGACCGGAACAGTGTTCCGGCGTCCGGTTCAGTTTGCATGGCTGCATGATTAATGGCGACGTGGCACGTCTTGATTGGTTGCTGGTTTTTGTTTGTCTTATATGACTTAAGTTTTGTGTGACTAATTGATAATATATAAAGCTGCAGTGTGTTTGTAAACAAAAAGCATCACGTACTGTTTGCATGTGGTTAACGAAAATGGAACGTAAATAAAGATGTGACTATCATGCATGCTGATTGAAAAAGTAATAGTAAAGGTGAAATGGTGATGTAGTACAAGCTAGGCCATGTTTTTTGAGTGGGCTTAATTCCAATTTCGTTCTCACACCTCTCTGATCTGAGCCCAATAAGTGAACAACACATTTTCAGTTCAAATCTTTTTTTACTTTCTCACCCCCTGACTTAGGCAGATTTGTGTTGTGTTTAGAAATTGTTTTCTCTTCAAACTTTTGCTGGCTAAATCATTTTCTCACGAAATAAAAATAAATAAAAATAGGTTTTAGATAGATATATGTCTGTAGATATTTTTAGTATTTTTTTGTAGATTTTTAGAAATTGTTTTTCTATGTTTAAAAAATCTTTTCCTTCAACATATTCATTTTCTTTTTAAGTTTGATATGTTTTGCAAATTAATTTGGTTAAATGCCTTAGGAATAGAATTTAATTGCCATTTTTTGTGTGATATCAGTAGACTCATACATCATATTGTGTATAAAAAATAAATGTCCAATTCCATGTTTTGGTTAGGTTTTCGTTAGGTTTTCTATACCCGATTAATATGCGTTTCTAAGCGGATAATCATGTGAATTTGAGCTATAATTTGCTTTGCATTTATGCAATAGCCTTAGATCCTTTTTGTACATATAATTATGGATGTTTAGAGGTCCTAAGACCTGAGAGTAGAATTTTAAATCATTTTTCTTCTATTTTACTTGAATTTTTCCTTTCATGTGTACATAATTGTTTAGTCTAATATTTCCTTGTATATAATTTCATTTGATTAACATAGGGATAGAATTTTATAATCTTAGCATACCTCCCTTAGATGATAAATAGGAATTAGAATAACACTTAGATTAGAGAATAGGTTAGTTCCCTTTGTTCATTCTTTTTCTTTTACAACATAAAACATCTAATAAATACTTGAATAAAATCCCCTTTAAAAAATACAAAGAAAACACTTAAAACACTAATAATCAAAGTGAAAATTCTTAAAAAGGGAATGGAAGCTTGAACGCCCCTTGCTTTAGGGAACGTTCGAGTGCTTGGATCTCCCTTGCTTTAGGGTTCCATTCGGGCGTAAGTTCCCAACTTCTAAAAAACACAAACCAAAGAGTAACTCGAGTTTCCCTTGCTTTAGGGATTTCCTCGAAACGCTCAAACTCTCTTCTATCTCTCGCCCTCGTGGCATTCTTAAGAACATGTTGAATCCACTCCATAATTAGGCGTATAAGTCTCCAAAGGTCGAGCATCGTGGAGTGCGGCTTTAACCTCTGTTCAACTAAAAAACACAAAAACATAGAAAATATGGAGCCGAACTACGGTCGCTCTGATTCCTTGTAAGGGATGCGTAGGCATCAAGTCGCGGGGCTTGAACGAGCACACTTGTAAATAATTCCTTCTTTTCCCCGTATTTCTTTTGCATGCATTCGCATTTAGGTTTTAGACATTAGACACCCTTTAGATAGAAACAAACATAGGTGGATACCATCGAGTACGATGGGCGCGAGGGGTGCTAGTACCTTCCCCTTGTGTAACCGACTCCCGTGCCCTGTTCTCTGGTCGAAAGACCTTGTTCTTGTTCGAGTTAGGTTTCCTGGTATTCCTTTCCCTTGATGGGATAAATATATTGGTGGCGACTCTGATCCATTTTTCGCGGTAGCGACACTATGAAGCTTCAGAATCAGAAGCGAAAAGCAAGAAGGAAGCATGTCTGATATTCTGATGATAGAATATTCCTTTCATTCTAATGCTTTATATGTTCTGATGCATATTTTTAAATGCTCTGAAACATTTATGTGTGTTCTGACAAATTGATATATTTTATGAAACAAATTATATATGATCAGATGCAGTCCATATGCTCTGATACGTATTTTATGTTCTGATTCATTCATGCTGACTTTTGTCGTTTAGTTTGTTCTGTAACATTTCAGAATGTAGAGATGCTCTGATGACGCTGTGGTACATTCAACAATGTTCTGATACAATCCAGCATGAAGTGATGTAAGAAGAAATTCAAGCTCTGAAGCTGTCCGAGGGAAGCATAAATCAGAAGCTGTGAATGTTCTGAAGATCTAGGAAATTCAAGTTCTGAAGCTGTCCGACGGAAGCATAAATCAGAAGCTGTGAATGTTCTGAAGATCTAGGAAATTCAAGTTCTGAAGCTGTCCAATGGAAGCTGAAATCAGAAGCTGTGAATGTTCTGAAGATCAAAGAAACTCAAGTTCTGAAGCTGTCCGATGGAAGCTGGAATCAGAAGGTGCGAGTGTTCTAGGGATCTAAAGAAATTCAAGTTCTGAAGCTGTCCTATGGAAGCAAGAATCAGAAGCCATGAATATTCTGAAGTCATAAGCTTATGTGAACGTCTCTACTGAAATACTCAGGGAAGTTTTTTATTATTAAAATTCTTCTAGTATTTATTTCAGGGGGAGATTATCTATCTCAGGGGGAGATTTTAAATCTCAGGGGTAGACATATTCACACATTGTCTATATGCTTATGCTATAGCTGTGTAATTGTCCTTTGCCGTCTGATCTTTTCTGATTGCAAATTCATATCATTTATGTATGTTTTTGTCATCATCAAAAAGGGGGAGATTGTTAGAACAAGATTTGTTCTGATCAATATTCTTAGTTTTGATGATAACAAGGATATGAATTTTGTATAAGATAATGTGGTACTCTAATACACTGCAATTTCCTTTTCAGGAAATATATAAAGAGTATGCACAAATCAGCGCTCAGAAGCTTTGACTCAGAAGGTTCAGCATGCAACATCAGAACATGGTCTGACAAGACATCAGAAGATGGTCAAGCAGAATCAGAACATGAGTCTATGGAAGCATCAGAAGAACTTGAGATCAGAAGCAGAAGCACTGAAGTTCTCATGGTATCACGCTCAGAAGCTCTTCAAGGTCAGAAGACAAGAAGATGCTCTGCACCAAGCTGTTTGACTCTGATGATATTCAAACGTTGTATACACAAACATCAGATCAGAAGCAAGTACAAGATGGCAGGCTACGCTGACTGACAAAAGGAACGTTAGAAGCTATTAAAGGCAACGTCAGTAGACACAACGTAAACAAGGCTCGAGGTAGTTGACAAAAGAGTGAAACATTAAATGCAATGTTGTACGGATTACGCAAAGCATTAAATGCTCCCAACGGTCATCTTCTCAAGTGCCTATATATATGAAGTTCTGATGAGAAGCAAGGTTACGAATTCTGAGGAACTCTATACAAACTTGCTGAAACGTTGTTCAAATCAAAACTCACAAACTTCATCTTCATGAAAGCTCACTACATTGCTGTTGTAATATATTAGTGAGATTAAGCTTAAACTTTAAGAGAAATATCACTATTGTGATTATAGCTTTTCAGAAGCACTTGTAATACTCTTATTTGATTACATTAATTTGTAAGGAACTAGAGTGATCAGGTTTGATCAGGAAACTCTAGGAAGTCTTAGCTTGTGTCTAAGCAGTTGTAACCAGGGTGATCACGTGGTGGTGAGGATACTCTAGAAAGTCTTAGCTTGTGCCTAAGCATTTGTTCCTAGAGTGATCAAGTTGTGATCAAGAGACTCTAGAAGACTTAGTCGTGGACTAAGTGGATAACCATTGTAATCTGTTGCGATTAGTGGATTAAATCCTCGGTTGAGGTAAATCACCTTGTCAGGGGTGGACTGGAGTAGTTTAGTTAACAACGAACCAGGATAAAAATAACTGTGCAATTTGTTTTTATCGTTCAAGTTTTTAGACTACACTTATTCAAACACCCCCCCCCCCCCTTCTAAGTGTTTTTCTATCCTTCAAATTATACCCAAAGAAACCCTTATTTGAACACCTATAACCCTAAATGGAGGAATCATCCAAACTTCTCTTATAAAAATAATAACTCTACTTTCACTCAAAACACTACACCTAAAAGACCACAGATTTCAAAGCTCAAAGACCGACGCAACCTATTCAAGATACCTCTAAAAAAATAAACTTAAAAAAATCATGAAAAAGCTCATTTCAACTAAACTCAGCAAAATAAAAAATTCATATTTTATCAAAAAAAAAAATTATTAAATCTTCCAAAATAAATAAAAAGTTAAAATCTTTATTATGAAGCATTAACAGAAGCCTCTATGTAACCGAAAGCCTGCAAGTAACGCCATTTCATTTCCCCTCTGTTACAACCAAAATGCTTGAGTTCGTGCTGTTCTACAAGAACCCATTCCTCCACGCATCACTCTCCATCACCCTCGCCCTAACCCTAACCTTCTTCCGCATCCCAATCCTCTTCCTCTACGCTCTCCAAACCTACATCCACCCCGATTCCCAGCCTCAATCTAATGGCCTCAAAGCCGCCATTCGCCGCCCCGGCGTCGACGGTTACCAACCCTTGTCTTCCAAAACCTCCACAGAGCTCAGAAAGAGGAGTAAAGCAAAGGACAAGGTCGATTTCGATGAGAGTAAGGCTCAGATCTTCAGGATAACGCTCGATCAGAGTCATTTGCAGTCTCGTCTTTATATCGATCAGTATTCCGTTGCTTTTACTGTTTCTTTTATTGCCCTTTTCTCTATTTTGCTTCATAGGTTTTTGGATTGTGAAGAGGGTAATGGGTTTTTGGCTAATGGGGTTTTTGTTCCGGTTTTGTTATCAATTTTGAGTCTTTATACTTGGGGGATGTTGTTTGTTAAGGTTACGTTTGAAAGATCTGCGTCGAGGAGGTCGGAGAAGCAGTTGAGTGTTGTTTTTGGGGTTTTGGGGGTTTTCTTAGGGTTGCTTTTTGTTCCTGAGGTTGCTTGTTTGGTTTTGGAGTTTGATTTTGGGGTTTCTGTTGATGGGGTTTGGAGGGTTTTGTTGTCTGTGTTAATGGGTTCTCTTGCTAGTTTCTTGTTCATTCCTGCTGTGAGAAGTGCGAGATCTTTTTGGCTTGGGACTGATCAGATTTGTTGCAATTTGTCAATGATTACTTGTGGATTTTATAACCGTGCGATTCTTTATGCGAATCAAATCTTGCTTATTTTCGTGGCTTTTCTGTGGATTACACCTTTGGCTGAAAGTTTTGTAAACAAAAACTATAAGGGAGATAGTGCGACGGGTGGAGTTGGTAATGCTGAGAGATTGGTGGGGAATGTAGGGTTCATGCCGTCTGATTTTGCTAACTTTAGGCGGTGGTGTTTGTTGGGATCGAGTTTGTTGCAGATTGTGGCTTTAAGGCCTAACCTGCAAATGTATCTCAATGAAGCTTTGTTGTCTTGGTACCAAAGACTTCATGGTAGCAAGGTTCCTGATTTGGATTACAGTAGAGCAAAGATGTTTTTGCATAATCATTACTTGTGCCTTGTGGTTTTGCAATTTCTTGGTCCGCCTGTGCTGGTGCTTATCTTTCTTGGCTTGTCTCAGATTGACGGTCCTTCCTTTGGAAACTTTCCGTTGGCATTGCCTGGCTCTGCGTTTTTCAAAGAGGCTGCGTTGTTTTTGGCTTGGTGGGTGACCTTTCTGCAGGCAATATATTCTTCGGCGATCCTTTTGCTACACCGGCATTGTATTTTGTATGTTTCTTGAACCTTTGTTTTCTAAAGCACAGTTTTATGTGGCGAGCCTTTTGTTGTAAGCTGAACACATTTTTAAAAATTTTGAAAAGAGTCGGAAGATGATTCGATTTATAGCGTTAGTTTTGCAGGTTAGTCAATTCATATGATTCTTTAGTTAACTTCAAAACATTTAGATATGACTGATTTGTATGTTGCTGTTGTAGTTTTTGGACATGAGAATCTTATACATTAAACTGACCATAGATAGACCAATTAATATCGTATTTTGCATTTCCTTCAAAATTTCATGCAAAGTTAAGCACACGATTATTTAGTTGTTTCATATATTTTCTGGAGACAGTTTTGAAGGCCTTCTTTTAGTTGTTTTCTGTCCTATTATAGCATTACTATATCTGTGACATTAGCTGCTTTGTTTCTTCGCCTATATGAGAAAGTGTATGAAAAATGGAAATATATGACAGTGTATGAAAAATGGAAATGAAATCAAGAAACTATCTGATGTCCACAATTATTTTAACCCCTCTTCAAGATGAGTGTTATAAATTGTTTCAGGATCTATGTTAGCTTTACTTTTAATATATTGCATGCATGATAGAATAGATTAATTGCGGTGAATTTGAGTAATAATTATGAACACTAGAAGTGTATGTAACCTGATATTTAATTTTGGAATTGTGTTGAATAAATAAACAAAAGAAAATTTTATTGGATTGCGATAAGATCTGCGATTTTGTACGAGATAGAATATTGAGCGGTTAAAAATTAACACGAGAATAAAGTAAATGTAGCAGAGATAAAGATGTTGCGTTAAATGTATGGTAAGACTAGAGAAGATAGAAATAGAAATGAAAATGTTAGAGAGTGTTGAGGTAACACATATAATAGAGAGTGTTGAGGTAACACATATAATAGAGAAGACCCATAGCTTTTGTGTTAAGGAGAGTAGATCAAGCGGAGAGAAGTCAAACAACTAGAGGTAGAGGAAGATTTAGAAAGATTATAAAAGAAATTATAAAGAAAGATCTCGAGATTAACGAAATAAATAGAAGCGTGATTTTGGATAGGATATTATGGCAAAAGTTGATTCATGTAGCTAATTGATTCCACTTAGTGGGACAAAGCTCAGCTGTTGTGGTTGTTGTTGTTCTTGTAGATAAAGAAACAAATAATTATCATATCTTGGTGAAAAGTTGTAGGTCGATCATGATACTTCTTTAGGGTTTTGGATTGCCTTTGAGTTTAAGCATGTGATGTCATTTGCCCCATCCCAGATTCTAGGATATTGGTAACATGGATTGTTAGAGGCTTACATGTGTGAGAAAGTTTGTGGTGTAAATCCAACCCTGATTAGCTTATATTTTCATAATGACACACAAGTCTTTTTCCACTTATAAATACTTATTTGAATTAAGACATGCATGTTTTCTTTGTATAGCTTCATACAGTGCTTTGTGTTTTTAAGTAATACAGCCATTCATTTTTAAGTAATACATGTGTTGCAAGATTCTGGCACTTAAAATAAATTAGAAAATCTTGAGATAATGCTTTTGAAGGTATCATACATTTTTACCAATACACTAGTCATAGTTAATGATGATCTTTGAAGGTTGTAGATCATTTTCAATCTAATTTCAAACACATGCTGGAGTTTGGTAGAAACTAAAATATGTTGTTCTCATATTCATTATGTCTTTCATATCTATTATGTCATCAGACTTGTTTACACTCTATCAATCTTTCTAGTTTCTAATATGTTTTCATTATGCCCAAGTCAATTTCTACTTTCGGAAAGATCTCTTCAATAGTTTATTTTGTTCTCCTTTTCAAAATGACCATTCTAACAAGGTGTAAATTAATAGTATAGATGTTGGATTGAAGAGGGATTGATTTCACACACGTATCATTCTATTTGATATTGGATTGTTGGACTCAAAAGAGTTGTTCTGTTCGCTGTAATTTTTTTTCCAGAGGTTGTTGGTTCGTGAATTAGTCTATGTTGGTGGTTGGTTCATATACCATGTTGAAAAGTGAATGCTCACACTAGACTCTTTTTAGCTATTTGGTTTCAGTGTCTGTAAGAACATGTTTGCTGGATAGTGTCTCGTGTGCGTGCTTTTACTTTAGTTGTTGAGAAAAACTTGCATGAATATGAATTAAAACCTTTAGTGTTAGAAACAGCTAATAAGAATAGAAAAAATTTAAATTTATTTAATATTTAATTTATTTTTTTAATTGGATTCTGGAGGTGGTTGTGTGATAATGTTGGAGAGACAAAAATTTATTTATTATTTTTAATTAATATAAAATTGTGATTGGTTGTTTATAAAGCCACGTTTTCATGCAAATAATTTTCTTTTTTGTTTTAAACAAAAAATCACTTTTGATGTTTTTATCTATTTGTATACCCTTCTAAAATAATTTTGTGGTTTGACTGAGTTAGGTTTATGGTCCTAGTTTTTGTAACTTCTTTGTTTAATTTATAGATATTTGGCTTAAAATTTTTTATAGCGGTTTGAATATTAGCAACTTAAGTGTTATTGATCATATTCTTAATTTCAAATTTCAATCAAATCTAATTTGATCAAATTTAATTTAAATTGTTTAAATTTAAAATTATTTTAAAAAAATTAAAAATTATTTATGAGATAAATATTTTTTTAAAAATTATGTATTTTTAATATAATAATAAAAATTAATCATTAAATTCTAAAAATAAAATCTTGACAAATGCTAAATCTAATTAGAAATATAGTAATTGAAATAAAAAATAATAATTCTAAAAAACCTAATTTGATTAATTAAGGAAACAACTTTATTTTCTACAGAGATTATTATTTTTTATGTTGAACCCATTTGAAATAATTATGTAATAATGGATAAATGATTGAATTTTTATTTGATTTATAATTTAAAATAAAAAGATAGAGATCGTACTTAAAAAAGAAGATAATTTTTTAAATCTTAAATTGGATAACCTTTACTTTCCTAATTTTATGATAGTTAGTTTCCTAGTGGATATGGTCTATTATTATCCGGCAATTACCCTTATAAATACACATAAGCTATTGAACCATCTAACAATTTCAAACTTGCCTCTTTTCTCCATAAAACTCTCTCTCTTTTATTGATCTATTTCACTTTTTCTCGAGTCAAAACTAAGTGAAATAACATGGAGCCATCACTTTGTGCCAATGGTTGTGGATTTTATGGATCTCCTTCAAACAAGAATCTATGTTCAAAGTGTTTCAACCAATATGTCAAAGAAAATATTGCTAAATCGAGCGAGAATGAACATCTTCTTCTCTTTCAAAGAATCTTAGTACTAATGATATTTATGATGGCGTGGAAGCAATTTCTCTCAACGACAACGAGAACATGAAGAAGAAGAAAAATAGGTGCAAGAGTTGCAACAAAAAAGTGGGACTTATAGGATTCGAGTGTCGTTGTGGTGATGTGTTTTGTGGAATGCATAGATATCCGGAAGAACATACTTGCAAAGTGAATTTAAAGAATATTGGTCGCCAAGTATTAGAAAAACAAAACCCTTTATGTATGAGTGATAAATTAGAACACCGTATCTAAGATATAAGAAATAGGTAGTAGATATCCCTTTTCATTTTAGTTTTATATAAATAAGAATTATAAATTATTCTTATGGTTATATTTTTTTACGAAACAAATAAGTATTTCATATTTTCAATCATTCATGGCTTTTCAACTAATATTACATACATATTATTAGGGAAGTGTTAGTAACACACTCTCTAACACATATATTTTAAAATATCTTTTATGATTTGTTAAAATTTTAAAAAAAAAATTTTGTAGAATTTACTAAAGTATACAAACTCCATATTAATTTGCTGGCAATTGAAGTTTATTTGACCCAATAAAACATAATGTGTTTAGAAATATGTTGCGAGTGTTATTGTGATTTGTATATGCTATGTTCGTAAACATTGACATTGTTAATTTTTTGTATACATACCAGTTACATCATAAAATTAATATGATTATATTATATTGTTTTTATAACTCAAAGGTTGGCTTAGCGGTGGAAGCTTGGGTCTTGAGAGTGTGTTTCTCTCAAGGTCGTGAGTCATGCATTCGTGATTCACCATCCATTGAAGATTTTGAAGATAATTGAAAATGTATAGTGTTCTAGATCGGACCAGAGGTTGGCCCACCGTCGGGTAGAGCTTAATCCAGCGAAGTCAAGAAGGCCCAAAAAAATATTCACTTACTCATAATCGTTGGAAGAGTCACAACCACGTGCCCCACGAAGAGCACGTGGTCAAATGTTCACCGAAAGATTCAGTCTTCCTCCTCCAAACCCTACGGGAAGTTGACCTAGAATGGGAGTCACATGCTGACTCTGCCCTACCACGTAGGATCCTGCTAGTCTCCTGTTTTGGACCTCCACGATCCAGCTCAAAACAACAGATCTTGGCCCAACGTTGAGGGCATTATAAATACCCTCTTTCAGAGAAGGTCATGTATTCATTCATTATCTCACTCATCCTTCGTACTTGCTCTCGCTCTGATTCTCACTTTGGCATCCGATTATCTTGCAGGTACACCCCCTCTTTTTCTTTAGACCGACCAGAATTATATTATAGGCCAAGACGATCGTCTGATTCTAATAAAATCATATAATAAGAACAAAAATGTTAATGATTTCCTAAGCCTAAAATGTTGTTGACATTTCAAGTAATTATATTTTAAGGCGTTGGACAAAAGATGCTAATAGGACACTGAAGTGAATAAAGATGGAATACAACTTTCTTTTGAGAGTAACAAATCAACAACTATACGAAGTAAACATATCTATAATCTACAAAAGTTATTATTCGATCTTGGAGGAAAATCTAAAAACATGTTAATATTTCTTATAACGAAACAATTGTAACAAAGAGCTTTAGTATTAGAAAACAAAATGCGGATTGAAAATGAAACAACTCTTCTAGACCCAAGTTATTGGAATGTGGTTAGTAGGCAAAAGATAAATAATCTATTGAATGCAAATATTTTATGTAATGTAGCAGACATTGTATTAATAATGGTTGTATCAAATAAGTTCTAGTATTCAATATAATGGAATTTATTATATGATTTATAAAAGAGTTGTGGAATTATGACAACTCAAAAAATTGTTCTGCCACTTATGATTATTGCAAGATTGAAAAACCAAAATATAAAAGTTTACAGTAATTGTTAAAACAAGTATCAATGCTACATTGGTCAATTTAAAATTACATTAAAAATTATCACAGTACAAAAAACTAGTTCCTTTGCAACTCCAAGGACCAAAATAATTTGATAGTTTAGTAATGTCTGACCCTAAACTTGAAATACATTTCTTTAAGAATTTATATTGTCAAATTCAAAATGATACTTGGAATTTTATATTTTGTGTAAATTATAAGTAATACACATGTAAATGAGTCCAACTTCTAATTTTAGCATAGAAAGCATATATAAGTTTGTCAATATGTGTTATTCCCCAATTTTCTTATTAGAATCTTGTTTGGTGTTTCCTGGAGCCTCAAAATTTACTTATCAGTAATTTCATTTCAACGGCATACATTTCATCCTCGGTAACTTCATCCTCTCAATCTTTGTTTGATGTTTATTTACTCATAAATTGAAAATTTACAATGATAGCGTGGCCTTTGTTTGCGGTGTCTCGAAGGAATATGATGAAAATTGTAGAAAAATGAGAGAGAATAAATTAAACAAGCAAATAAAGTATAAACATCCGCTAGTAAATTAAAAGTATTTATGTAGATGGAACATGACAAATATATTTCTCGCAATAACAATTTTGAAATATATCGGCATCCGACAATAGAAAAAAAAAGAAATTTTGTAGTAGGATAGTCCTACTCCTAATGAGAAATATGAATGGTTGATGTGTATGCGGTCTATAACCAAGTCTATAACCACGTGAGGAAGTGGTCAGGGTCACGATTCCTTAAAAAATAGGCAGTCAACGATTCTTATGGTCAAGAAAACACAGTTGCTACTCTTTAAAAAATTCAAAATTCAGACCAATATTTCTCTATAAATATCTCAACCTTAGAATTAATGGGGATTATTCCATTATTCATTGAAAATATACCATAAACAGATCTTTTCACCCTCTTGATCTTGCTCTAACCCCATAGAAAACACATTTAAGACATTGTTTTTCACCATCGTGAGGTTTCCTTAACACCCAAAAATACTAAAGTCTCTAGCCACCCCTACCAGCCTATGGAGTCCACACATCTATATTTTTTTAGCAAGTACAATGGCACTCTCCGTGGGATCCCCGGTAAAATTGACCTTGGCCACACCTTCCATTATCACACCACTCTGATACTCATCAAAGTCTACACTCTTAACCTTAATCGTCCCCAATCATGGTTGCTAGGAGAGCACATTGCACAATTTACAAGTAAACACGTACAAGTGTAAAATATATAAGTGAACATATACAATATATAAGAAATATATACAAAGCTCAAAACCACAGAAACTATTGTGATGCAATTCTAACACAAAACACCATTCTTCGGCAACGAAGCCATTTTGTTGGCACAGTAAAGTGGCAAGCAAACGATTTAGAAGTATTACTCATGGAATTATCGTGTCCACAGATAATGGTCTGGTTAGAATGCCATTCAACTGTTTCACTGTTTGTGAGCTCGAGTTTGAATAAACAAAAAGTAAAAAGATATAAATAGGAAAATAAATACATTCTTCGGAGAGAATAACTTATCAGTCCTGAAAATACACTTACTCGTCACAAACTTAAACCTATCGATCAATTGCACTCAACCTACAATACTCGTCATTACCATCATGTATCTCTCACATCAGTGTTCATCTATGAGGCCCCAACGAGATAAATCACAATCAATGTTATCTCTAAAGCAAATTTGCGAGAACATCCGTATTCTCGCATCGGTGATCTCTCGCGCACAACTCAAACACGAAAGTATTAAGCTTCGATACACAAGTGATTGTAAGTATCAGATATGCCTAAGAGGGGGGGTGAATTAGGTACTTTATAACTTTTTCGGTTTTATGGTGTAAAGTGATTATTTTTCTGGTTTATGGTAATGTTACTAAAAGATGTAAAGTGCAGAAAAATAAATGACACAAGGATATATCCTGGTTCCCCTCACAAACCGAGAGTACTCCAGTCCCCTTACGCAGTAAGAGATTTCAATATAGTTGGTATCTTGTACAAGCCTAACCAAACACCAAGAACAATCCTCTTGGACCAAGAACAATCCTCTTGGATTTTTCACTAAGACCACTTATGAGAACAATCCTCTCAAAGTGTCTAACTTGTTTCCAACAATCCTGGATAACAAGAATACAACAAGTATTTGATTTTGTATAAGAGTTTGAATAGTAGAACAATGTATCAATCACTTGATTGATCTTCCCTTCCAATGATAATAATTCAAAATTCTTTAAAGTAATAGATTGCTCAAAACATTTTCTAGTTTGGATGATATGAAAGTGTGTAGAAAATATCTTGAAAAAGATTGAAGAATAACAATGTGAAATTCTAAAAATTTCTAAGAGTTTTTGATTGGAAGAGGTGAAGAATGAATTTGAAATTTTGAGTATATATAGATGTTCATAACACCCCTTGAAATATCTTAAGTTTCTGTAGATTAATCATGAACAATTGCCAAGATTAAAGGAAATGTTTCCATGAAAAGGTGTGTGGAAAGGTGCTATGAAATGCTGCTGTTTTTCAAAAAACGTACAGGGGAAATCGATTTCCCTTAGCATGAAATCGATTTCATGCATGTAACGTTAACAAAATTTCAAAAACAAACAGTGGGAAATCGATTTCCTCTTTAGGTAAATCGATTTCCATAGTGCAAAAAGTGAATTTTTGCTTCTGGAAATGTTTTAAGACAGTGGCAAATCGATTTCATGTTATGGTAAATCGATTTACCCAGTGTAAAACTTGAATAAAAGATTTTGCAAATGTTTGCTATTATCATGGATGGTCTATGCAATGGTTGGTTGATTTCTTGAGCATCTAAGACTTTAGAGAATGTAATTATAGTCACTATACCTTCTTGAAGTGCAAGCTTGATTCCAAAGCCTTGATCATTGATATTTTAACTTTAACAACTCATCTTTGCCTTCTTGTTATTTGGAGATTTGTCTTCATCAAAAACAAAGTTCTTTATTAAATCTTGACTTCACATTCTCCCCCTTTTTGATGATGACAAATAATCCTCTTGATGTTTTGAAATTTCTGGAAATAATTTCTCCCCCTAAGATATATAGCTCCCCCTTAGTGTGTACTTGTGCTACTTGGAGAAATTTGTATCATTTGTACCTTAGGAAATTTATAAACATACAAACAAGTATAACACCTTTCTCCCCCTTTGTCATTATCAAAAAGAAGGGAAAGATGGGTGAAAGATAGTAATAGTGGCAAGTAGAACACCATTCATCATAACAAACACATGCATTCAGACAAGTAGAACAAACAAGATAATAAAGTTATGGTAACAAGTACCTTACAAACCACATAAAGTTGTAAGAAGTTTAACATGAAACATAAATAAACATTATAAGAATCATAGAGTGACATAATACTAAAAGAACAAACAAGAACAACATATCAAGATTGGTCCATCTCATTGTTGGTTTTGTTGTTGTTGAAGAAGTTTGGTCCTTGGTAGGGAAATTGAGTTTGAATAGGTGGAGTTATTGGAGTAGGGACAGCGGGTTATTTGGATCATATGGTGGAATGTGGAGATGAGAGTAAAGGTAAGAGAATTGTTGATTCACATCATAGCGAAAATCATTGATCCGGGTTGTGGTGGACTCATTGATAGAGTTCCATTGGTTGTTGATTGAGGTGTTGAGTGTTGCAAATTGTTGAGTCATAAAATTTATCACCTCTTGATTACTTGGACCATCTTGAGCATGAGGAGGAACTTCTTCATCACCAATATTGTCTTGGGCTTCTTCATGACCAATATCTTCTTGAACATTAGCTTGATTTCCTTCATTATTTTCATTAAGATATGAAATCGTTTGTGTTTCCGGATCATAAAGAACACCCATCCGCTTATCCACACTTTTAATAGAGAACTTATGACTTCTAGTATCCATAAGATGATAACCAACATCATCAAAAGAAACCCCAAAATGTTCCAAAATACGAGTTATGAACCAAGCATATGGAAGAGACTTAATCCTTTGAGTGTGGCACAACATATGGTGTAAAATGAGGCTAGACCAATTGAGAGAGATACCATTCTTGATTGCATATAATACTTGCATTTCCACATCGGCAATGTTGCAATGATTTCCATTTCGAGGTAGCAAGATATAGACCAAAGCATAATGAAGCAATCTATCATTAATAGCAAAATTTCCAACACTCCAAAAATCTTTTGAAGTTTCAACCCTTTTAGCATTATATTCTTCTTCTGTTATCCCAGGGCCGGTCCTGGCTTTTTAGAGGCCCTGGGCTAGTGATAAAAATAGACCCTAAAGAAAAAACTAATTAATTAACCTTGAATTTTGGTCATATAATAAGTTTTTAAATATTTAATTATGAAAATAAATATTATTTAAATTTTACATAAAGACAAGACTGTTTCATACAATTTAAAGGTCTTGTTCCAATTTTAAAAAATGATCCCTAAGAAATAGAATGCAAAGAATTTAAAAGAGATATTTCATTAAAGTGTAAATCTATCATATAAGAAAAGTCTACCATTTCTTGATCATTGGGACTGTCCACATCAGCTGTTGTCTCCACAATATTCCACATCAGCAGCCTCAACCTTCTATTCTTCCACCCATAACTTACAACCCTTCTGCCTTCCAAGCCCTCCACCTTCCACATTCCACAACGGTTTTATCATTACTATATATAACCGATCATACTTTCACATTCTCTATTATGTTTATCAAACCTAATCGTGGAAATTTTGGTTTATACTATTTTTTGCAATTCCAGTCATTCCAACGACTATTCATGGACAGATCGGTATTTAACATTTGTTCCTTTCTTTTCTTGATAGAAAATATCTTTCATGTTATTTGCAGGTTTAATTTGTAGTATATCATTCTGAAGTACCAATTGGCGTTTCATGTTATTTGCAGGTTAAATTTGTAGTGTATCATTCTGAAGTACCAATTGGCGTCACTCCATAGTATATGGTTCGTTTTTTACCTGGGTTGTTTCTAATCCCTATTTTCTATTCTTTTAGTAACAATTTAAATATTGTCCCAAACCATGTGTTTTGGATTTTTTTATGGTGCAGACAGGAGCAAACATCGTCTATACGATTCGTTTGAAATAAATATTCTTCTTTGGCTGCCCTGAAAGTTTGACTGCCCTGAAAGTTTGAGCAGTAGAAGTAGAAATCAAGTTGGCTGGTGTCAATATAAAATGGAAAATCTGCTTGAAATTACTGGGTTATGCTTGCGCACGTTTTATCGAAATTGTAGATATTATTATATGTAAATAATATAATATTTTATATTGATTCATAGAATGAACTTTAATTTTTTATATTTTAAGTGCAAATGTTAATAAATAGATCTCATAGATTGATTGATTTTATGTTTGAGTGATATTTATATTAAATCTTAGTAATTATCGAAATTGTAGATATTATATGTAAATAAGATAATATTTTATATTAATTCATAGAACTAAAGAATATTTTAGTTAGGTCAAATTAAAAAATTAACTTTATCAATATATATAAAGTTAGTTTTATAAAATATTATTGATATTTATTTATTGTAAGGTCGAACAAAACAAAAAATAAAGATATAATATAAGAAAATATTACAAATTAAAAATGTATACATAATTATGAAACGTATAAGAAAATAGAATCAAAGAATAAAGAAAAAACAATATATTTTTTTAGGTAAATAAAGAGTTTTGAAAAGAAAAGACATAAATCATTTACCTATAAAAAAAATTAAATATCATAATCATCTTTAATTGATTGCAACTTTAATTTTTGATTTAATCTGATTGCAACTTTTGATTTACTATTTTGATTTTTGATTTAATGTGATTGCAACTTTTAACTTCTTATCCATAATAGTCCAAGCATTATGGTCGATTTGAACGTCATTTTAAAGAATGGTTTGTTGAAATAATGAAGCAGTCCGCCTATTTTCTTGATATGAAAATAATTAGTATATTATTGCAAATTTTAATAAATAATTTTCATTGATTAATTGATTTTATGTTTGAGGGATATTTATACTAAATCTTAGTAATTATAAAAATTATAGATATTATAATATATAAATAACATAATATTGTATATTAATTCATAGAACTAAAGAATATTTTAGTTAGGTCAAATTAAAAAATTAAGTTTATCAATATATATATATATATATATATATATATATATATATATATATATATATATATATATATATATATAATTTATAAACTTAGTTTTATAAAATATTATTGATATTTATTTATGGTAAGGTCGAACAAAACAAAAAAAAAATAATGATAGAATATAATAAAATATTATAAATTAAAAATATATACATAATTATGAAATGTATAAGAAAATAGAATCAAAGAATAAAGAAAAAACAGTACATTTTTTTAGGTAAATAAAAAGTTTAGCATTAAAAGTCATAAATCATTTACCTATAAAAAAGTTATATATCATAATTACCTTTAGTAATCATTGATTGATTGCAACTTTTAATTTATGATTTAATGCATGCGATTGCAACTTTTGATTTCTTATTCTTTTAGTACTTACAATATATATTTTTAAATTATTAGATTTGAGAAAATATTGTACTTTTATATCTTACAAAATTATACTGTTTTTACAATATTGTATGATTTACCTAAAAAAATATATATAATTTTGAGAAAATATTGTACTTTTGTATGATTTACCTAAAATTATCTAATTTTGTAAGATATAAAAGCCCTTTTAACGACCCATAAAATCATTACGTTGGGATAATTTAATTGATATATTTAGTACTCCAATTATATTGATATTGTATCACCAAAAATTGAGTGAATCAAATTATATTAAAAATTAAATAAAATAATTTATCTCACTTGATTTCCTTCAAAATTATTTAATAGAAACTTTCCAAAATAATGAATTTATCAACATAATTTTGAAACCAAATTTCATATGGTTAGAAGATTTCTAACCTCTCATTTAATAAAAGGATAAATATTATTAGATACATATTTTAATAAAGTGTTTTAGGCATAGCATTGCTTTTATATATTGTATGGTTTTTTTTTGATAAAAAATGCATAATTATTATTATAAAAATAAAGTATATTTTCAAAATATTTAAAATACAACATGTGCCATCGTCATTCTCTGTATAGAAAAACTAACTACTATTTTCTATTTTCACTTTAATATGATTTCTTACTAATACTACTAAATTATTTAAAATATAAAATGTGAAAGTTATATCTCTCTCTCTCTCTCTCTCTCTCTCTCTCTCTCTCTCTATATATATATATATATATATATATATATATATATATATATATATATATATATATATATATATATATATATATATATATATATATATATATATATATATATATATATATATATATATATATATATATATATATATATATATTAATGAAATTTTTTAGAGATTATTAAATAAAATAAATATATTAGATCTATTGACTATTTTTAAAAAAAAAAACATATTTAAAAATAACTATGGGTGTTAATAAGCATAAATAATCGAATGAAACATAAGTAATGTATGAATAAATAATAATAATAATAATCGAATGAAACATAAGTAATATATGAATAAATAGTAATATAATGAAACATAAGTAATATATGAATAAATAATATCAAAATTGTATGATATTTTTTAATAATCATACAATTTGTTTGTCATTTATAAAATTTAAAATTTTAACTGGACAACTTCATCAATAATCAATATATATTTATCTATATATAATATATTATAATTGAAATATTACCGTTAAAACTTTAATGGGGTCAATTCTATCCAAATACAAAATAATATATTACAAATACACACGGGTAATTATATGGTACGCGCATATGGTACTTATATTAACATATTTAATTAAATGTTGAATAATAACAAGAATAAATTTACAATTGATTTAAATAGTTTTATAAATAATTCCAAAACAAAAATATTTATATATAGGAATAATTAACTATTGATTCAAATATTTTTATATATGGAATAATATATTTGATTTGTAAATTGAGTTTAATCAATTATATTAAATATTTATTATTAATTGTATTATATAATTTGATAGAATATTTCTTCATTATAATTTGTCAATTTAAGATTTCTGTTATTATAAAATATTTTAATTATCATCAAATATTTTTAGACAATGTTAAAATTAATTTAATTTTGTTTTAAAAATATCATCAAAATATTGAATATTAATAGAAACATGAAGTTACTGATAAAAAAAATTGAATATTAACGGGAACATGTAGTTATTAATCAAAATATTGAATATTAATAGAATTTTTTTAATATTAATGGGTACATGAAGTTAATATTAAAGGCAATATAAAATTACTGATCAAAATATTAAATGTATTGAATATTAACAGAAACATGAAGTTACTGATAAAAAATGGCATGTTAACGAGAGCATAATGTTACTGATCAAAATATTGAATATTAACGAGAAAACGAAGTTATTGATCAAACTATTGAATATTAACGGGAAAACAAAGTTATTGATCAAACTATATTGAATATTAACGGGAACATGAAGTTATTAATCAAAATATTGAATATTAACGAGAACATGAAGTTAGTAATCAAAATATTGAATATTAACGCGAGTATTAAATTACAGAGCAAAGTATATAATATTAACGGGAACATGGAGTTACTCTAAAAATATTGAATAATAACGGAAACATGGCGTTATTAATCAAACTATTGAATATTAACAGGAACAAATTTGGAATATTAACGGAAACACGAAGTTAGTGATCAAAATAATGAATATTAATGGGAACATGAAGTTATTGATCAAAATATTGAATTTTAACGGGAACATGAAGTTACTGAACAAAATATTGAATATCAATGAGAACACGAAGTTACTGATCAAAATATTAAATATTAAGGGGAACATGAAGTTATTGGTCAAAATATTGAATATTAACGGGAAATGAAGTTTACTGATCAAAATATTGAATATTACTGGGAACACGGAGTTACTAATCAAAATATTGAATATTAATGGGAGCACGGAGTTATTGATTAAAATATTAAATATTAACGGGAGCACAAAGTTAATGATCAAAATTTCGAATATTATCGAAAATATTAAGTTACTGATCCAAATTTTAAAAATTAACGGGAACAAATTTTAACAGGAACACGAAGTTACTGATCAAAATAATAAATGTTGACGGGAACACGGAGTTATCGACAAAATATTGAATATTAACAAGAACACGAAGTTACTGATAAATTTTTGAATATTAACAGAAACATTAATTTTTTGAATATTAATGGAAACAAATTTGGAATATTAACGGGAACACGAACTTATTGATCAAAATAATGAATATTAGCGGGAACAAGGAGTTACTGGTCAAAATAATGAATATTAACAAGAACATGAAGTTACTGATCAAAATATTGAAAATTAACGGGAAGAAATTTGAAATATTAACGGGAATACAAAGTTACTTATCAAAATAATGAATATTAACGGGAACATGAAGTAACTGGTCAAAGTATTTTTCTATTAATTATGTATTTTGAATTAATCATTATAATAAATGGATAGTTTGAGATTGGGCTGATAGTTTGTAGTTATAATTGAGCCAAAATAATTAATTTTCTCCTTAGCTACCCAAAAATAATCGATTCTCCTTAGCTGATAGTTTGAGATTGGGCTAATAGTTTGTAGTTTAATCAATTATATTAAATAGTTATTACTAATTGAATTATATAATTTGATTGAATATTTTTTTATTATAATTTGTGAATTTGCGATTTTAAAACTTTTCCTTCATTATAATTTGTCAAATAAAATATTACTATTTTTATAACTTTTTCAATTTTACCCAAAACTTAATCTTTTACTAATATCTTTTATTTTTCTCAATCACAATGCGCGAAAACGACGGGTACCCGTGCAAACGCACGGGTAAGACACTAGTAATATTAAAAACCATAACAAATAAATGATCTATAAATATCAATAAATATTTAAAGAAAGAAACGATCTATAAATATTTCAATGTTCCAATAAGAAAGTTAAACAACATACTTATAATAATTGACTATGCAAATATTTATTTCTTAACTACAATATTAAAATTAAAGTGTTTTAATTAATAAACAATTAAAGATTAAAGTTGTAAAATATGAAAATAGATTGCAACTATTTGTTAAGAATTTGTAAAATATTTATTATAAAAATTAAAATCAAACCACATATAAAAATTTGTTACGTTTTATCTAAAAAATTTAATAATAAATGAAATGACTGTATAATGAATATTTAAATATTAAATTGTAAGATATTTGTATATCTAAAACTTATGTTTTAAAAATAAAATTAAAAAGTTATTAAAAAATAGAATAATTAACTTTAGAATTTTGTGAAGTGTTTTTTATAAATAATTATAATAGAATTGGTGTTAAGAAGTGATGAAAAAATGATGTTGATAGAAGGGTGGATATTACACCATTAACTATTTAACTTCAACACCTTTCTCTTGTTGTCTTTTAGACGTTTTTATAAAAAAATTAAAAAAATTTCTTACCTCCAGGGATCGATCCCATAACTATTGGATTCAAAAACAATCACTGCTACTACCGCCTGGACAATGAAACAATATATCATTGTGTTCAGCATTTTTGTATTTATAAATATTTTTATGATATTACTAAAGCCCATGATCCAAATTTTTGAGGCCCCATGATTTTTGAGGCCTTGGGCTATGGGCCTGCTTGCCCTGGCCCAGGGCCGGCCCTGCGTTATCCTACTCAAGCCAAAATAAAATTCTCTCTTATGATATCCTTGCCACTCTTCAATATCCGGATCATATAGAGAGCTACCAACATAAGGGATATCCAAAATTCTACCAAGTTTCTTAGGATGCAAAACTATGTTTTTCCCTCTTACATTTGTAACAAACTTATTATTATCCGAACGCATATTACAATAGAACATTCTAACTAAATCCGGATAATATGGTCCAGAGGATGCAATAAGAGGACCCAAACCTAATGAAGTTTACTTAGATTGTTTGGGTATCTAGAGAGAAGGCCCGTAGCTTTTGTGTTAAGGAGAGTAGATCAAACGGAGAGAAGTCAAACAATTAAGGTAGAGGATGACCTAGAAAGATTATAAAAGAAATTATAAAGAAAGATCTCGAGATTAACAAATTAAATAGAAGCATGGTTTTGGATAGAATATTATAGCGAAAGTTGATTCATGTAGCCGATTTCACTTAGTGGGACATAGCTCGGTTGTTGTGGTTGTTGTTGTTGTAAATAAAGAAACAAATAACTATCATATCTTGGTGAAAATTTGTAGGTCCATCATGATACTTCTTTGTAGAGCTGTCAAAATGGGCTCGGCCCATAAGTCCTACAATTTAGCGCGGGCCGGGCCGCAAAATATCTTAAAAAAACACGACCCTGTCTTTTTGGGCCAGCCCACCGGGCCGGGCCAAGCGGACTTCGGGCTGGCCCATTAAAAAAAGATTTTGGTAAATTTTGGAAAAAAAAGATTGAGATAAGATATGATTTTATAAATGTGTTTTCAAGTCATAAAGAAAAGTTAAAGAGGATCAAGATATATATTCAAAATGATGTGATCAAGGAAATGGTTGTGAGATGTAGAGAAAATTTGATAAGTAATGGTGATAATATTAAGTTACTTTATACTTTTACATAGATGATTTTGTGGTATTCATATATATTTATGGATAAATATTTTAAACATCACTTATATACGTTTATGATGACTTTCTACTTATGTTGTATTGCATTTATTCATTACATCCTTTTTATAAAATTAAAATTATAATATTGAAATACGGGCCGAGCCGGGCCATTAAAAGACGTTGGCCCACCGGGCCGAAGCGGGCTGGGCCGGGCCGGCCCATTTGACAGCTCTACTTCTTTGGGGTTTTGGATTGCCTTTGAGTTTAAGTATGTGATGTCATGGTTGCCCCATCCCAGATTAGCTTATATTGGTAACATGGATTGTTAGAGGCTTCCATGTGTGAAAGTTTGTGGTAAATCCAACCCGGATTAGCTTATATTTTCATAATGACAGACAAGTGTTTTTCCACTTATAAATACTTATTTGAATCAAGACATGCATGTTTTCTTTGTATAGCTTCATACAGTGCTTTGTGTTTTTAAGTAATACAGCCATTCATTTTTAAGTAATACATGTGTTGCAAGATTCTGGCACTTAAAATAAATTAGAAAATCTTGAGATAATGCTTTTGAAGGTATCATACATTTTTACCAATACACTAGTCATAGTTAATGATGATCTTTGAAGGTTGTAGATCATTTTCAATCTAATTTCAAACACATGCTGGAGTTTGGTAGAAACTAAAATATGTTGTTCTCATATTCATTATGTCTTTCATATCTATTATGTCATCAGACTTGTTTACACTCTATCAATCTTTCTAGTTTCTAATATGTTTTCATTATGCCCAAGTCAATTTCTACTTTCGGAAAGATCTCTTCAATAGTTTATTTTGTTCTCCTTTTCAAAATGACCATTCTAACAAGGTGTAAATTAATAGTATAGATGTTGGATTGAAGAGGGATTGATTTCACACACGTATCATTCTATTTGATATTGGATTGTTGGACTCAAAAGAGTTGTTCTGTTCGCTGTAATTTTTTTTCCAGAGGTTGTTGGTTCGTGAATTAGTCTATGTTGGTGGTTGGTTCATATACCATGTTGAAAAGTGAATGCTCACACTAGACTCTTTTTAGCTATTTGGTTTCAGTGTCTGTAAGAACATGTTTGCTGGATAGTGTCTCGTGTGCGTGCTTTTACTTTAGTTGTTGAGAAAAACTTGCATGAATATGAATTTAAACCTTTAGTGTTAGAAACAGCTAATAAGAATAGAAAAAATTTAAATTTATTTAATATTTAATTTATTTTTTTAATTGGATTCTGGAGGTGGTTGTGTGATAATGTTGGAGAGACAAAAATTTATTTATTATTTTTAATTAATATAAAATTGTGATTGGTTGTTTATAAAGCCACGTTTTCATGCAAATAATTTTCTTTTTTGTTTTAAACAAAAAATCACTTTTGATGTTTTTATCTATTTGTATACCCTTCTAAAATAATTTCGTGGTTTGACTGAGTTAGGTTTATGGTCCTAGTTTTTGTAACTTCTTTTTTTAATTTATAGATATTTGGCTTAAAATTTTTTATAGCGGTTTGAATATTAGCAACTTAAGTGTTATTGATCATATTCATAATTTTAAATTTCAATCAAATCTAATTTGATCAAATTTAATTTAAATTGTTTAAATTTAAAATTATTTTAAAAAAATTAAAAATTATTTATGAGATAAATATTTTTTTTAAATTATGTATTTTTAATATATTAATAAAAATTAATCATTAAATTCTAAAAATAAAATCTTGACGAATGCTAAATCTAATTAGAAATATAGTAATTTAAATAAAAAATAATAATTCTAAAAAACTTAATTTGATTAATTAAGGAAACAACTTTATTTTCTAATAGATTTTAAAATTTACAGAGTTTTTTTTTTTTTATGTTGAACCCATTTGAAATAATTATGTAATAATCGATAAATGATTGAATTTTTATTTGATTTATAATTTAAAATAAAAAGATAGAGATCGTACTTAAAAAAGAAGATAATTTTTTAAATCTTAAATTGGATAACCTTTACTTTCCTAATTTTATGATAGTTAGTTTCCTAGTGGATATGGTCTATTATTATCCGGCAATTACCCTTATAAATACACATAAGCTATTGAACCATCTAACAATTTCAAACTTGCCTCTTTTCACTTTTTATTGATCTATTTCACTTTTTCTCGAATCAAAACTAAGTGAAATAACATGGAGCCATCGCTTTGTGCCAATGGTTGTGGATTTTATGGATCTCCTTCAAACAAGAATCTATGTTCAAAGTGTTTCAACAAATATGTCAAAGAAAATATTGCTAAATCGAGCGAGAATGAATCAACATCTTCTTATCTTTCAAAGAATCTTAGTACTAATGATATTTACGATGATGTGGAAGCTATTTCTCTCAATGACAACGAGAACATGAAGAAGAAGAAAAATAGGTGCAAGAGTTGCAACAAGAAAGTGGGACTTATAGGGTTCGAGTGTCGTTGTGGAGATGTGTTTTGTGGAATGCATAGATATCCAGAAGAACATACTTGCAAAGGGAATTTAAAGAATATTGGTCGCCAAGTATTAGAAAAACAAAACCCTTTATGTATGAGTGATAAATTAGAACACCGTATCTAAGATATAAGAAATAGATAGGTGATATTTCTTTTCATTTTAGTTTTATATAAATAAGAATTATAAATTATTCTTATGGTTATATTTTTTTAGGAAACAAATAAGTATTTCATATTTTCAATCATTCATGGCTTTGCAACTAATATTACATATTATTAAGTAACACTTTCTCTAACACATATTTTAAAATATCTTTTATGATTTGTTAAAATTTTTAAAAAAATAAAAATTTGTAGAATTTACTAAATTATACAAACTCCATATTAATTTGCGGGAAATTGAAGTTTATTTGACCAAATAAAACATAATGTGTTTAGAAATATGTTACGAGTGTTATTATGATTTGTATATGTTATGTTTGTAAACATCGACATTGTTAATTTATTGTATACATACTAGTTACATCATAAAATTAATATGATTATATTATATTGTTATTATAACCCAAGGATTGACCTAGCGGTGGAAGCTTGGGTTTTGAGAGTGTGTTTCTCTCAAGGTCGTGAGTCATGCATTCGTGATTCACCATCCATTGAAGATTTTGAAGATAATTGAAAATGTATAGTGTTATAGATCGGATCAGAGGTTGGCCCACCGTCGGGTAGAGCTTAATCCAGCGAAGTCAAGAAGGCCCAAAAAAAATATTTACTTAATTGTTGGAAGAGTCACAACCACGTGCCCCACGAAGAGCACGTGGTCAAATGTCCATTGAAAGATTCGGTCTTCCTCCTCCAAACCCTACGGGAAGTTGACCTAGAATGGGAGTCACATGCTGACTCTGTCCTACCACGTAGGATCCTGCTAGTCTCCTATTTTGGACCTCCACGATCCAGCCCAAAACAACAGATCTTGGCCCAACATTGAGGGCATTATAAATATTCTCTTTCAGAGAAGGTCGGGTATTCATTCATTATCTCACTCATACTTCGTACTTGCTCTCACTCTGATTCTCACTTTGGCATCCGAGTATCTTGCAGGCAGGGACGGAGCCAGAAAACTTAGAAAGTGGGGGCATATTTATAAATAATATTTAATATAAATTTAAATTAAATGATTTATATATAAAAGAGAAATTTCATCTATATTAAATCATCTTTTATCATTATTTAACTTTATTATATTCTTTTTTTTTTTAAAATCACAAACAAAATACATCTAAATACACATTTTATTTTATATATTAATAATATGCATATCTGTTAAATTATATTTAAAATATGATATATTACTTTATATATTAAATATGTATTATTTAAATTAAAAATAATATTAATATTATAAAAACTATATTGAAAAAATAAATATTATGACAAATAAAATATATATTTACATTCATAATCTATCGAATTATAAATATAAAATATTAGTTGTTTCAACAAGAGTTTAATTGTAGTAAATCAAAACAGAAAAAAAAATATTACAACAAATGTTATGTATTCACACTATATTAATATATATAGTGTGAATACATAACAGCGAAGTCAAGAAGGCCCAAAAAAAAATGTTATGTATAGTGTTATAGATCGGATCAGAGGTTGGCCCACCGTCGGGTAGAGCTTAATCCAGCGAAGTCAAGAAGGCCCAAAAAAAAATGTTATGTATTCACACTATATTAATATATATAGTGTGAATACATAACATTTGTTTTGCCCTTAAATGTTGTTTTCTATAAGAAAAATCTAAATTGTTGTAATGTTTAATTAATATAGTAAAAATATATTTAATTAAGTGTTAGTATATAATATAGTATGTATATATTAATAATTTTAGTTTTGGAGAATTTACTATATTAATTAAACATTACAATAATTTAGATTTTTCTTATAGAAAACAACATTTAAGGGCAAAACAAATGTTAAGTATTCACACTATATATATTAATATATATATTATAGAAATATTAGTGGAGGCATGAGGCCACATAAGTATATATGTGGCTCCGTCCTTGCTTGCAGGTACACCCCCTTCTCTTCTTAGACCGACCAGAATTAGATTATAGGCCAAGTAAGAACAAAAATGTTATTGATTTCCTAAGCCTAAAATGTTGTTGACATTTCAAGTAATTATATTTTAAGGCGTTAGCACAAAAGATGCTAATAGGACGTGAATAAAGATGGAATACAACTTTCTTTTGAGAGCAACAAATCAACAACTATACGAAGTAAACATATCTATAATCTACAAAAGTTATTATTTGATCTTGGAGGGAAATCTAAAAACATATACATGTTAATATTTCTTATAACGAAACAATTGTAACAAAGAGCTTTAATATTAGAAAACAAAATGCGGATTGAAAATGAAACAACTCGTCTAGACCCAAGTTATTGGAATGTGGTCAGTAGGCAAAAGATAAATAATCTATTGAATGCAAATATTTTATGTAATGTAGCAGACATTGTATTAATAATGGTTGTATCAAATAAGTTATAGGATTCAATATAATGGAATTTATTATATGATTTATAAAAGAGTTGTGGAATTATGACAACTCAAAAATTTATTCTGCCACTTATGATTATTGCAACATTGAAAAACCAAATATAAAAGTTTACAGTAATTGTTAAAACAAGTACCAATGCTACATTGGTCAATCTAAAATTACATTAAAAATGATCACAGTACAAAAAACTAATTCTTTTGCAACTTCAAGGACCAAAATAATTTGATAGTTTAGTGATGTGTTACCATAATAATTTTAGCATGCTTTGAAGTACCTCAAGTGTTTTAATAATGTCTGACCCTGAACTTGAAATACATTTCTTTAAGAATTTATATTGTCAAATTCAAAATGATACTTGGAATTTTAGATTATGTGTAAATTATAAATAATACACATGGAAATGAGTCCAACTTCTAATTTTAGCATAGAAAGCATATATAAGTTTGTCAATATGTGTTATTTTCCAATTTTCCTATTAGAATCTTGTTTGGTGTTTCCTGAAGCCTCAAAATTTACTTATCAGTAATTTCATTACAACGACATACATTTTATCCTCAGTAACTTCATCCTCTCAATCTTTGTTTGATGTTTATTTACTCATAAATTGAAAATTTACAATGATAGCGTGGCCTTTGTTAAGGTGTCTCAAAGGAATATGAAGAAAATTGTAGAAAAATGAGAGAGAATAAATTAAACAAGCAAACAAAGTAAATAAAGTATAAACATCCGCTAGTAAATTAAAAGTATTTACGTAGATGGAACATGACAAATATATTTCTCGCAATAACAATTTTAAAATATTTCAGCATCTGACAATAGAAAAAAAAAGAAATTTTGTAGTAGAATAGTCCTACTCCTAATGAGAAATATGAATGGTGATGTGTATGCAGTCTATAACCACGTGAGGAAGTGGTCAAGGCCACGATTCCTTAAAAAGTAGGCAGTCAACGATTCTTATGCTCAAGAAGAGACGGTTGTTACTCTTTAAAAAATTCAAAATTCAGACCAATATTTCTCTATAAATATCTCAACCTTAGAATTAATGGGGATCAATCCATTATTCACTGAAAATATTCCATAAACAGATCTTTTCACCCTCTTGATCTTGCTATAACCCCATAGAAAACACATTTAAGACATTGCTTTTCACCATCGTGAGCTTTCCTTGACACCCAGAAATACTAAAGCCTCTAGCCACTCCTACCAGCCTATGGAGTCCACACATCTGTATTTTTTTAGCAAGTACAATGGCCCTCACCGTGGGACCCCCCGTAAAATTGACCTTGGCCACACCTTCCATTATCACACCACTCTAATACTCATCAAAGTCTACACTCTTAACCCTAATCGTCCCCAATCATGGTTTCTAGGAGAGCACATTGCACAATCTACCACAATTTACAAGTAAGCATGTACAAGTGAAAAATATATAAGTGAACATATTCAATATATATGATATATACAAAGCTCAAAACCACATAAACTATTGTGATGCAATTCTAACACAAAACACCATTCCCCGACAACGAAACCATTTTGTGGGTGCAGTAAAGCGGCAAGCAAACGATTTGGAAGTATTACTCTGGGAATTATCGTGTCCACAGAGAATGGTCTGGTTAAAATGCCATTCAACTTTTTCATTGTTTGTGAGCTCGGGTTTGAATGAACAAAGAGTAAAAAAAGATATAAACAGGAAAATAAATACATTCTTCGGAGAGAATAACTTATCAGGCCTGAAAATACACTTATTCGTCACAAACTTAAACCTATCGATCAATTGCACTCAACCTACAATACTCGTCATTACCATCACGTATCTCTCACATCAGTGTTCATCTATGAGGCACCAACAAGATAAATCAGAATAAATGTTATCTCTAACGCAAATTTGCGAGAACATCTGTATTCTCGCGTCGGCGATCTCTCGCGCGCAGCTCAAACACGAAAGTATTAAGCTTCGATACACAAGTGATTATTAGCTCTAAATCCATCTCTAGAGTCTAGAAACTAACAAAAATCTATCCCTAATCAGAATCTGTGAGGTATATCTCTACAACAACACAAATCCCAAACATAAATGCAAAAAAATTAGGGAAGATAACAATAACGATTTGTAAAGCAGATTTTATGCAACGCCGTGAGTGATAAATATACATAAGATTCGAGTAAATATACATACAAACCCAACACAAAGGAAACACACAAAGAGGAGAAGAGATAAATCAAACATCTCACGGGTTGTCAGCTCCTATTGATGAGCAATCCACCTCCGATCATCCAAGTGCACGACCTAGTGTTGTTTTCTAACCTAATCCTAACCTAAAAATGAAAATCATGGAATTGGGACAAAAAACCCCAAATATGAAAGATTTGAAAACACAAAAAATGAGGAAAAAAATGCTGAGGAGAAAAATAAGTGGAGGAAAGAAGAAAGGGAACGATGAAAGAGAAAATGGAGTGAGATTTCAAAGAAAGATAAAAAAAGTTGTAGTGTTGTGAAGAGAGATGGAAGGGTGAAGAGATAAAATATATTTTATGAGATGCAGAGATAAATGGCAGAAGTAACTTTTTTAAAGGACTTTATTGGAAAATTGCATTCTGTAAACTTTTGGTTTCAAATGTAGTTTTCTCTTCAAATGGAACCACTAAAGAAGCAATTTTATTGGATAAAACGAAAAAGCATTAAGTTGAGATAGGACAATGTCAGGATTCAGTCCTAAAAAGTAATATTTGGACACAAATTAACCTTGTTTTCAATAGGTGGCATTTTTTTAGCAAAGGGTAAAGATGACTTAACCAGGTACATTTGTTTTCTTATATTATAGATGGAGGATGACTTTAGAATTGGGAGACTAAAAGATTAAGTGGTGGTCGGGTGTTGGTTACTTCATGGGGCTGGCTAATGTCTTAGGATTTCTTGTATTAGTAAATGGTTGCCTCTGCTGTGGCAGTATGGATATTGATATTGCTACTGATGTAATTTTCTCGGATACGGATCCACTGACATTAACGCGGAAAAGTCAAGATAACTTTAGACTTATTTTATCCTTTGGATCAATCCTGTGGACTAAACCATGCCAAGTTTTTATTTTATTTTAAAAAAATTAAATGTTAAAACATGTATATCAGAAGAAAAAAAAGGTAATGTTTAACATCTTCTTCCATGCTCTGTCACCGCCTATGCCGAGCTTCACTCCATGATAGTGTTAGAATAAGATTTGTTCTGATCAATATTTTTGTTTTGATGATAACAATGTATATGAATTTTGTATAAGACAATGTGGTACTCTAATCCTATGTATTTTCCATTTCAGGAAATATATAAGGAGTATGCACAATTCAACGCTAAGAAACACTGACTCAGAAGGTTCAGGATTGCAACATCAGAACATGCTCTCGCAAGACATCAGAAGATGGTCAAGCAGAATTAGAACATGGTCTATGAAGCATCAGAAGAACTTGAGATCAGAAGCAGAAGCACTGGAGTTCTTATGGTATCACGCTAAAGCACTTCAAAGTCAGAAGACAAGAAGATGCTCTACATCAAGCTGTAACTCTGATTCTGTTATTCAAACGTTATTCACAAAATCTGAGATCAGAAGTTAGCACTAGATGACAGGCTATGAAGTCTAATCTCTAACTGACAAAGGGAACGTTAGAAGCTACGAAAGGCAAAGTCAGTAAAAGCAGAGCAAAGCATGGCTCGAGGTAGTTGACAAAACAGTGAAAACATTAAATGCAAAGCTGTCCAGTCACGCAACGCATTAAATGCATTTCAACGGTCATCTTCTCAAAACGCCTATAAATATCTGCTGACCAAACCGGATTCGAAACAAAGGCTCATTTGATGGGTTCTTCTTTTACAAGAATTTGACTTAGAAATCCGGGATAAAAAAGGTTCAGAAAATGTGGTAGCAGATCATTTATCCTGTCTGGTCAATGTAAATGTCACTAATCAAGAAGCAGAAATAAATGACGAATTCTCGGATGAACAACTTTTTCAAATTCAACTAAGGTCGTGGTTTGCCGATCTTGCAAATCTTAAAGCAACCGGTATGGTACCAGAGGACTTTGATTGGCATCAGAAGAAAAAGTTGTTAACCGATGCTAAATACTATGTGTGGGATGACCCATATCTGTTCAAGATAGGTAAGGATGGCATACTAAGAAGGTGTGTTACCGAAGAGGAAGCCCAACAAATCCTTTGGCATTGTCACAATTCCCCGAGTGGTGGGCATTTTAATGGATGGAGAACAGCAACAAAAGTTCTCCGATCCGGTTTTTTTTGGCGAACTATTTTCAAATACGCACACCACCATGCGATAAATTGTGATAAATGCTAAAGAGTTGGAGGGATAAGTAAAAGAGATGAGATGCCACTTCAAACCATGATCGAAGTTGAAGTTTTTGATTGTTGGGGGATCGATTTCATGGGACCTTTTCTTCCCTCATTTACTAATGAATATATTCTAGTTGCTATGGATTATGTTTCCAAGTGGGTTGAAGTTATCGCTACTCCAAAAGCGGATGCCAAAACGGTATTGAAATTTTTAAACCGTAACATCTTCACCTGGTTTGGCATGCCTCGAGTAATTATTAGCGATGGTGGGTCCCATTTTGATAATAAACAGGTTGCTAAGGTGTTGGAGAAGTGCGGCATCAATCATAAGATTTCCTCACCTTATCACCCTCAGACCAACGGACAGGCGGAAATCTCTAACAGAGCAATAAAGAATATCCTAGAGAAGATAGTCTCGATATCCAGGAAAGATTGGTCCGCAAGGATTGATGATGCTCTTTGGGCATACCGGACTGCATATAAAGCCCCCACTGGTGCATCGCCTTTTTAAATGGTTTATGGTAAGGCATGTCACTTACCCGTAGAGATAGAGCACAAAGCCTTGTGGGCTCTACGTTTCTTTAATAGGGATGACAGCTGAGCATTTAAGAAAAGGAAAGAACAGCTCCACGAGCTAGAAGAGTTCAGGTACTTAGGATATGAGTCCAACAAAATGTACAAGGAAAATATGAAAAGATACCATGACAAGAAACTCAAAAAGAAAGAGTTTAAGGTTGGAGATCTTGTGCTTCAGTTCAATTCAAGGCTAAGACTTTTCCCAGGTAAACTGAAATCTAAGTGGTCAGGACCATTCATGGTCAAAGAAGTCAAACCATATGGCGCTATTGTCATTGAGGATAGCAAAACCAAAGAGAGTTGGACGATCAATGGAGAAAGGCTGAAAGTTTACCTTGGGGGAGAATTTGATAGGGAAGTGTGTATTCCTGCACTTCGGAGTACTTAAGGAAGCTGATCGTCGAGCTCAAACGACGTTAAACAAAGCGCTTGTTGGGAGGCAACCCAACACAGTAAGTTTTTATTGTTTTCTCGTTTTTAATTTTTGTATTATATATCATCAGGCCGGTGTGATTGAGAAGGAACAGAAACCTAAACAAAATGCAGCACCGCGCCGCGAGATCTCATACTGAGGCGCGACACCTTGGCAGAAGCTTTCGCGCGTCGCGGAAGATCTACGCGCGCCGCGGTGATGCGCATATGTTTTGTTTAACCTGCCCTCAATTGCCTTGTGTACTGTGGTTAGCCGGAGCCCAACCCTCTTCTTTTGGGGGGGGGTGCAGGTGCTCGACCACATGAGTCCTAAAGCGACCAGAGGGGGATAGTGAGCTGTTATGTTTATGATAACTGTCGTGATGATTTTTTTTATGTCAATCTGTTTTTATTTTATGTCATTTTGCTTTTTATTTTTTGTTAGTTGTCCCCAGTTTAGAATGAGTAGTTCCACAACATAATGAAAAGCTCAAGCAAGACAAGGATAATACCAACAATGGAGCAACATGCATGAAAGTGGTAGTGAGTGGAAATTTTTCAAAAATAAATTTTTCCCTTTCTTTTTCAATAAAAGTGACAAGGCAGATATGAATTTTCAAACTCAAAATCTTAGTGTGTGCATGAAACGTAGGTTGTGAGTAAATACTACTAGAAGTTCTTTGTGGTGCACAATTTTTTTGTTGGATCGGCTTAGCCTTAACCATTGTGAGGAAAGCTTTCCATTGTTTACTATATGCAGGGGACCATCGATTACTTTAACATGTTTGTATTTTGCTAAACCGTTTGTCGCATCGTTTTGTGGAAATCTGTGAAAATGACTTAGGCACTTGTTTGAAATTGAGAGTTTCTTTTAGCCTATTCCATCTTAAAGCTTATTTTTTTGTGTGAGAGTGTGATCCTTTGCTAACCATTCTTTGAGACTGAGGTCAAGATAAATTTCATACTATGCACCAAGAAAAACATCTGGTGAGTTCTTGATCTCAATAAAAAGTTTTGTTCTGGACCATCAACCATAAAATTTGGTGATGTGTTTTCTTTGTTACCTTTATAGAAAGTAGGGAAGCATTTATAGAATCTGAATACAGGTTGATCTCCAAGTTAGGGAGATTCATAATCAAAAGAAAAGTAAGTACAGGTGGTGATTCCCAAAGAACAAAAACAAATGTGTAGCTTGAAAAAAAAAAGAGAGAAAGAACAAAAGAAAAACAACGTTTGAACTTGGATAGTTGTTGAAAATAAAAGAAACATCGAGCTACAAATGAAAAGATGAACGGGTGAGAGAGCTAATGGTATAGAGAAAAAGGAATGAGTTGTGATTCAGATGCTTCCCTAATAGGAACAACCCTTGAATATCTTCTTTTCTTTGAATCTGACCCACATTACAACCTTATAAAGACCTTCCGATTCTCAGATTCCACAGGATTTGATGCTAACAATACGGTGAACGTATGATATGGATATTTGTTGATTTAATTGTTTGGATGAGTGTTTAACCCCTCTTTTATTCATCATATCTTTTGATGAGAGTGATTAGTGCTGATTCAACTGAGGTTGTGTAGTGTTTTGAACTTCTGGAGGTAATTTCTTTTCAAAATCTGTTTCATGTGCATGTTCTGAGTTTGCAGGGAGATGAAGAGTGTCTGAGTTGGTCACTGAATTGAACCATTTGAAAAACTTGTTGCATGATTGTTGGTATGTGTTGTTGTAAGCACTGAGGTAAGTAATTTTGTTTAGGGAAAAAAAAAACTCTAAGTTGGGGAGAGTTTGTTAGGAGTGAATTAGTAGTATTTTCATGTTTTAAATTAACTACCTTTTGATCTAAATTTAAACATATCTTATGATTTTTAAGGATTTTATGGTTAGAATTAAACTCTAGAGGTTTGATGCTAATTGTAGAGCTACTTGCATCACTTTGGGTGTTATTTATGCAGATTTTAATGTTGGAAAGTAAAGACGAAGAAACACAATGTAAGTATAAGATTGCGCCTAAGAGGGGGGTGAATTAGGTTTTCAAAAATTTAATCGGTTTTATGAGAATACTTCTAATAATTTTTGGTTAAGTGTTTGAAGGTTTTTGTAAGGTTCTTTTCTTTTCTTTGGTAATGGTGATGAATGCAATAAAGTGCGGAAAATAAAGAACGCAACGATATATACTGGTTCCCCTCACAATCCGAGAGTACTCCAGTCCCCTTTCAAACACGAAAGAGATTTCACTATAGTTAGAATTATTGTACAAGCCTATGCCTACTATCTAACCTATAGGGTGATCAAAGGTTCTTAACACCTTTAAGATCAATCAACACTAATGTGAATGAAGAACAATCCTCTTCAAACACACCACTTACTTCCAACAATCCTGGATAGTAAGGAGATAATTTTCTTTGAACTTTTACAAGAGATTTAGATGAAGTTTGTATAGCACTATCAATCTTGGATTGATCTTCTTCTTCAAATAAACAATTCTCAAACTGAATATAAGTGTTCACAATAATGTATGCATGAAACTTTGAATGAATTCTCTATGAAAATGTGTGTAGAAAGTTTCACATAAAAATTCTGGTTTGTGGACACTTGGAAATAATGAAATTTATGATTATGAATTGTTAATGAAGAAGGTGAATAATGATTTTGAAATATGTAGAATTTATAGTGTGTTAAACACCTCTTTGAATGGTTATTTTTCCATGAAAGAATGCAATGATCAAGTGGTATGAAAAAGAATTCGTTTGAATAAGATCATGCAATGAAAAAACACACTGGTTCAGTAGGAACCGGTTCCTGCCTGGGACAACCCGGTTCCTGCTGAACGTTACAGCAGAAAATTTGAATTTTGAACGTGGGAACCGGTTCCTGCATAGGGACAACCCGGTTCCCCATAGTAAACCACAGAATGCTGAAAATTGAGAATGCTGGGAACCGGTTCCCCCATAGGGACAACCCGGTTCCTAAAACCTTTATTTTAAATTTTAACTATGAAAAAGGTTTTAAATGAACTTTTGAGGAATGACACTTTGTAGTATGATTATGATATGCATGAAAATATATTTGTGAACAATTATATGTCAAAGTGAGTATTGTTTATACCTTTGACATTTTAGCTTGATCCTTGAATCTTCACAATTTCTTCAAGACTTTGAAATGATGTATTTTTGCTTGATACTTGAAAATCTTTTTGCACATCCTTTATAAAAGCTTGATGTCCATATTGTCTTCATCAAAACACACTATGCTTGAGAAGCTTGCATTTACATTCTCCCCCTTTTTGATGATGACAACCAAGTCTTGAAAATGTTTTGAAGAAGTTGTTTTGCTTTTGAAACTATGTTGAACAATGCAAGGCTCCCCCTATGTTAGAGACTCCCCCTAAATCCATGATTCCTTGATTTATGGTGATGAGTTTTATTTGATAATTTTAACAATGGCCTGCATTTATCTTTGAAACAAAACAACAAAAAAAACACATGCATATTCTTCTCCCCCTTTGTTATTATCAAAAAGGATGGGAAAAAAGATAAAAATATATGAAATATAACACAATGTAAAATACCACAAAGATAACACACAAATGAAATACTACAAACGATACGAAACGTAGTTTTTTACGGTTACAACATAAAACATAAATAGTCCTAAACATCACGAACATGAATGTAACATTGTCTAGAAAGCATAAGTAAAATACGAATAAAGAAAGAAAACATTACAAAGAAATTAAAGCACATAATTTAGTCACTTTCATCCATGTGTTCTTCATCATCATCATCTTGTTCTTCTTCTTCTTCATCACTTCCTTCCTCTCCCTCATAATGAGCTAATATACGCCTTTGAGTCCGTTGAATTTCCCGCATTTGTCTTCTCATAAGGTTATGCTCATAGTCATTCTCCCGCTTGTTGTTATCAATAGATGTTTGAATAGAACAAAGCTTGGCAAACATCATATCCATTGTGTATCCACCTTCGGGAGGTTGAGGAACTTGTGGAATGGTTGGCTCAAAATCAACTTTGTAAACAAATCTACCTTCACGATCCATAACTATTCCTGTATTTTTAAGAGCGGTAGCAGTAGTGATAGCACACTCTTGTTCATCCATATTTTTCTTTGGTTCCCTTTGGAGGAGAACACCAGCATTCCGAACAATATGAGAGATGGCCCTTGCATAAGGTAAGCCTCCTTTAAGGGAAGCCATAAGCTGCATGTGGCGCATAATTGAAAGAGCCCAATTGACTTCAATGCCACGTCTCAGAGCATGTAAGACCATCAGTTCAAACTCATTTATCCTGGATTGGTTAGAATTCTTGGGAAACAAAACATAAGCAATAATGAGATGAAGCATCCTATCACTTACCGATAGGCTTGAACCGAACATGTTAAATTTGGTAGCAAGCTGTTGGCGAACTGTGTCGCGTTGAGTTGGTCGACACATATCCACAAAGACATCCATCTTACTATATGGTTGCCAATCCTCTGGTATGTTACCTTGAAGGAGCACTAAGCCTTGAGATGGAATTCCTAACACTCTTCCAAATTCCTCAACATCTAAGCATATATCTTTATTTGACACTTTTGACAGTAATGTGAAATCATCAAATTCATCGGTCACTATCCTAAGGTTATGATAAAAATCTCTAACCAAATCCGGGTAATAATCACCATGGTCAAGCACAAAATTAGCTACCCCTGCATTAGCTAGTCTAGCCGGAAAAGTGAAACTGTGATTAGGGAAATCCGGGAGTTTACCGTATTTTGCCGGAAGGAGTTTCCGACTACGAATGTTGAAAGTGAGTCTCCGACTCTTCACAGTTGGTTGAATCTCTTGAGGATCTTCACTTGACTCTCCAATCTTATTCTTTCCCTTTGCACTTCTTGAAACTTTGGGTGCCATTGTTGAAAGTTAGGGTTTAGGTTGGGATTTTCGGATTTGGTGAGTGGAGGAGGATTTGAATGAGATATATGTAAGAATGGAGGATTATATAGTGTTTAGAGGTAGTGGGTGTTTTAATTTTGATAGTTATGGTGAGATAGTGGAGCTTTGAATTGGGTTGATAATGGAGGTGGAAGGTTGAAGAAGATGAAGATGAATGTTGAATGAAAGTAAATGTGAGTGAATGAGTGTAAATGTGTGGTGTAAAGTGATATAATGTGTATTAAATAAAAATAAGAAAATAAATAAAAAATAAAACAACCACACATACCTTTCACGTACAGCCAAAAAGGATAAGTAAAAAACTGGAAAATGTACGTGGGAACCGGTTCGTCCCTACATGGGAACCGGTTCCTGAAGAACAAAAAAACAACGCCTCTGGAAATTACTATGGGGAACCGGTTCGTCCCACATGGGAACCGGTTCCTGGACTAAAAATTTCCAAAAACTTTAATTTTATGAAATATAAAGCACTTTTAACTTATAAAATGTTAGAAATATGTATCTTTGATGTATGAAAGTGAAGAATAGAATTTTTAAACATCACCTTCGTCTAAAATTCCAAGTTCTCGTCGAATTTTGTAAAAAGATTCTTTTGGGAGAGGCTTGGTGAAGATATCCGCAAGTTGATTATGAGTATCTACAAAAGTGACTTCAACATCTCCTTTAAGCACATGATCGCGAAGAAAATGATGTCGAATGTCTATGTGTTTGGTTCTTGAATGCATGACCGGATTCTTTGTAATATTTATAGCACTTGTATTGTCGCATCGAAGAGGAATACATCCGAGATCAAGTCCGTAGTCACGAAGTTGTTGCTTAAGCCAAAGAATTTGTGCACAACAACTACCCGCTGCTATGTATTCTGCTTCGGCCGTACTAAGAGCAACACATGCTTGCTTTTTACAAGCCCATGATACTAATGCATTTCCAAGAATGTGACAAGTACCACTTGTGCTTTTACGATCAGTTTTACATCCTGCATAATCTGCGTCAGAATAACCAATTAAATTGCAAACACTACCTTTAGGATACCATAAGCCAACGTTGGTCGTTCCTTTGAGATACTTCATGATCCTTTTAACCGCCATAAGATGTGATTCCTTTGGATTTGCTTGGAAGCGAGCACAAAGACAAACACTAAACATTATGTCAGGATGGCTTGCCGTCAAATACAATAGAGAACCAATCATACCTCGATACTTGGTAATATCAATTGGAGTACCGGATTCATCTTGATCAACATATGTACCGGAGCCCATTGGAGTATTCATTGCTTTACAATTGTCCATATCAAACTTTTTTAATAGTTCTTTACAATATTTGGATTGATTGATAAAGATTCCATCTTTGAGTTGCTTAATTTGTAGTCCAAGAAAGTAATTCATCTTTCCCATCATAGACATCTCGAATTCTCCTTGCATCATCAATGAGAATTCCTCACACATTTCTTTGTTAGTCGATCCAAAAATGATATCATCAACATAGACTTGAACCAATAAAGTGTTACTCTTGATTTTCTTAATGAACAAAGTTTTATCAACCTTACCCTTTTCGAAACCCTTTTCACACAAAAAATTGCTAAGTCTATCATACCATGCTCTAGGTGCTTGCTTTAATCCATAAAGAGCCTTTCTCAACTTAAAGACATGTGAAGGATTCTTGAAGTCTTCAAATCCCGGGGGTTGTTTGACATAGACTTCTTCATTGATGTAGCCATTCAAGAATGCGCTCTTGACGTCCATTTGATAAAGCTGAAAATTTAATGAACATGCATAAGCAAGTAAAAGACGAATAGCTTCTAACCTTGCAACCGGAGCAAATGTTTCTTCAAAGTCGATTCCTTCTTCTTGATTGTAACCTTGGGCCACCAATCTTGCTTTGTTTCGAACAATTATACCATTCTCATCAAGTTTGTTCTTAAACACCCATCGAGTACCTATGATGTGTTTGTTACTTGGTCTAGGAACAAGTTCCCAAACTTGATTTCTCTCGAATTGATTTAATTCTTCTTGCATTGCATTTATCCATTGATCGTCTCCTAAGGCTTCATCAACTTTGGAAGGTTCAATTTGAGAAACAAAAGCCATGTGTAAGCAAGCATCTTTGAGATTTAATCTTGTTGCAACTCCTTGACTAATATCACCAATAACTTTATCAATAGGATGATCTCTATGAGTTCTCCATTCTTTTGGTAGATCATTGGTGTTTGATTCTTGTTGTACACTTTCTTGTTGAACACTTTCTTGTTGTACTTCCGGTGCCTTCACAAGTATATCATTTGAAAGTTCTTCCGGTGCCTTCACAATTGTATCATTTGAAGGTTCTTCCGGGGGTAAATCTAAAGGATCATCATCACAAACAACTATTTCCTCTTTGGAAGTGTTAGTCTCATCAAAAGATACATGCATAGATTCTTCAATAGATAAAGTTCTTTTATTATAAATTCTATATGCTTTACTAGAAAGAGAATAACCAAGAAATATACCTTCGTCGGATTTCTCATCAAACTTACCAAGATTGTCTTTGTCATTGTTGAGAACAAAGCACTTGCATCCAAAAATGTGAAAATGAGCAATGTTTGGCTTTCTTCCTTTGAAGAGTTCATATGGAGTCTTCTTTAAGATAGGTCTAATGATTACTCGATTTCCAACATAACATGCCGTACTAACCGCATCCGCCCAAAAATATTTAGGAAGATTTGCATCACTAAGCATTGTTCTTGCAAGTTCCACTAGAAACCTATTTTTCCTTTCAACTACTCCATTTTGTTGTGGAGTTCTTGGTGCTGAAAAATTATGAGAGATACCATGTTCTTCACAAAATTCTTCAAACGATGCATTTTGAAACTCTCCACCATGATCACTTCTTATGGATACAATCTTTAATGATTTTTCATTTTGGATTTGTTTTGCATACTTCTTAAAAGCTCTAAAAGCATCACTTTTCTGCACAAGAAACAAAGTCCAAGAATATCTAGAATAATCATCAACAATAACTAAAGCGTATACATTACCTCCGAAGCTTCTTGTCCTTGATGGACCAAATAGATCCATATGCAACAATTGAAGTGGTCTTGTTGTAGTTACCACATTCTTTGGCTTGAAAGATGATTTGGTTTGCTTTCCCTTTTGACATGCATCACATAGTTTATCTTTGACAAACTTTATCTTAGGTAAGCCAATAACAAGATCATGTTTGGTTAATTTATTCAAATGATCCATATGAATATGGGCTGCTCTTTTATGCCATAACCATGATTCATTATTGTTTACCAAAAGACATTTTACTTTCAAAGATAAATCGTTTAAAGAAATCATAAAGATGTTATTAATTCTTGTACCTTTGAGTTTTACCTCATTGGTGACTTCATCGATGATCAAGCATTCTTCCTTAGTGAATTTGATCTTGAAGCCTTTGTCACAAAGTTGGCTAATGCTTAGAAGATTATGCTTTAGTCCTTCAACATAAAGAACATCTTCAATGGATGTGAAAGGTGGTGCACCAACTTTGCCTTTGCCAAGAATTCTTCCCTTATTGTTGTCTCCATAAGTGACAAAACCCTTGGCCTTTAACCTTAGATCTGAAAATTGGTTTAAGTCACCCGTCATATGCTTTGAACAACCACTATCTAGATACCATAGGTTTGAAGTGGTTTTCAAGCAAACCTACAAAACAAATTAAGTTTTGTTAGGTACCCAAATGGCTTTGGGTCCATCATAGTTAGTTCCTTTCTTCACCCATACATAATGTCCACTAGGAACACTAAAGTTTCTTACATAACAAGCATTGGGTGTGTGACCAATAATACCACAATAAAAACAAGTAGGTTCAAAGTTACTTCTATATCTAGGAGGATAAGATTTCTTTTGAACAAAGTTCTTCCTTTTAGGATAATGTTGCATTACTTTAGGCTTGATCACTTTCTCTTGAATTGGTTGGTTACTAGCCTTGACAAAGATAGTCTTGTTGGATGTTGGTTTATCAAATTTAGAGAAACCAAGTCCGCTCTTATCATTGGAGTATCTTTGTGTGCTAAGAACATTTTCCAATCCAATTTGCCCTTTTTCATATCTTTCTAAAACACGTTTTAATTGGACAATTTGGAAGGAAAGTGATTCACAATTATTGCATGCAACATTATCTTCTTGAACACTAATCATTTTTTCTTTGTCATCTTTATGTTCTTCTTCAATTATCTTAACCTTTTCTTCTAAAGATGATATTATCTTCTTTTGAGATGAGATAGTTTTATAGAGAATTTTACATTCATTTAACAATTCATTTATTGCACCTTGTGCACCATTATTAAAAAGAGAATCATCATAACTAACCTCGCCTTCTTCATCGTCGGAGTGATGTGATGCCATTAGTGCTAGGTTTGCACTTTCGTCACTATCGGAGTCCGATGAGGAACTTACTTCATTATCTTCCCATGCTATGTAGGCCCTTTTCTTTTTGAATTCCTTCTTGCCTTTGAATCCATTATTCTTAGAGAGTTTTGGACACTCCGGCTTTATGTGTCCTTGTTTCCCACATTCATAGCATGTTACTTCTTGTGATGAAGTGGATGCTTCTTTATCCTTATGCTTTGAGAATTTCTTTCTTTTGACAAAGTTAGTATTATCAATATTATTTTTATTACCAAAAAATTTGCCTAACCTTTTTACAAGAAGCATGAAGTTTTCATCTTCATCCGATGTATCTTTCATTTTTCTTTCCTTTGAATCTACTTTTAATGCAATGCCTTTGGATTTCTTCTCTAAGTTCTCATGCTTTTCCAATCTTCCAAGTTCTGTCTCATATTCTTGAAGTTTTCCAAATAATGTTGCGGAAGTAAGTTTTGATAAATTCTTCTTTTCGGATATCGCCGTCACTTTTGGTTGCCACTCCCTTGTCAAAGATCTGAGCACTTTAAGATTAAGTTCTTCGGTAGTAAGAGTCTTACCAAGTGCCTTCAAGTGATTTGTCAAATGTACGAATCGTTTTTGCAAATCGAGAATAGTTTCTCCGGGCTTCATTCTAAACAGTTCGTACTCTTGGCTTAAAGTATTCAACCTTGATCTTTTTACTTCAGCGGTACCTTCATGAGTTTCTACAAGAGTATCCCAAATTTCCTTTGATGTTGTACAAGTTGATATTCGGAAGAATTCATCCATACTAAGAGCACCATGAAGAAGACTGATCGCCTTTTTGTCAGCAAGAACCCTTTTTCTATCATTATCATCCCATGACGCTTTAGGTTTCTCCGATCCAACACCATTAACAACCGTTGTAGGAACATGAGGACCTTGTAGGACAGCCTCCCAAACTTCTTCTCCTTGTGCTTCTAGATGAGCCTTCATTTGGATTTTCCAAAAGTCAAAGTAGTCACCACAAAACAATGGAGGCTTGTTGTTAGAACCACCATCTTTGAAAACCGGTCTTTGATTTGCGGAAGCCATTCTGGATCTTTTAGGAACAAGTTACCTATAACTTGCTCTGATGCCAAATGTAAGTATAAGATTGCGCCTAAGAGGGGGGGTGAATTAGGTTTTCAAAAATTTAATCGGTTTTATGAGAATACTTCTAATAATTTTTGGTTAAGTGTTTGAAGGTTTTTGTAAGGTTCTTTTCTTTTCTTTGGTAATGGTGATGAATGCAATAAAGTGCGGAAAATAAAGAACGCAACGATATATACTGGTTCCCCTCACAATCCGAGAGTACTCCAGTCCCCTTTCAAACACGAAAGAGATTTCACTATAGTTAGAATTATTGTACAAGCCTATGCCTACTATCTAACCTATAGGGTGATCAAAGGTTCTTAACACCTTTAAGATCAATCAACACTAATGTGAATGAAGAACAATCCTCTTCAAACACACCACTTACTTCCAACAATCCTGGATAGTAAGGAGATAATTTTCTTTGAACTTTTACAAGAGATTTAGATGAAGTTTGTATAGCACTATCAATCTTGGATTGATCTTCTTCTTCAAATAAACAATTCTCAAACTGAATATAAGTGTTCACAATAATGTATGCATGAAACTTTGAATGAATTCTCTATGAAAATGTGTGTAGAAAGTTTCACATAAAAATTCTGGTTTGTGGACACTTGGAAATAATGAAATTTATGATTATGAATTGTTAATGAAGAAGGTGAATAATGATTTTGAAATATGTAGAATTTATAGTGTGTTAAACACCTCTTTGAATGGTTATTTTTCCATGAAAGAATGCAATGATCAAGTGGTATGAAAAAGAATTCGTTTGAATAAGATCATGCAATGAAAAAACACACTGGTTCAGTAGGAACCGGTTCCTGCCTGGGACAACCCGGTTCCTGCTGAACGTTACAGTAGAAAATTTGAATTTTGAACGTGGAAACCGGTTCCTGCATAGGGACAACCCGGTTCCCCATAGTAAACCACAGAATGCTGAAAATTGAGAATGCTGGGAACCGGTTCCCCCATAGGGACAACCCGGTTCCTAAAACCTTTATTTTAAATTTTAACTATGAAAAAGGTTTTAAATGAACTTTTGAGGAATGACACTTTGTAGTATGATTATGATATGCATGAAAATATATTTGTGAACAATTATATGTCAAAGTGAGTATTGTTTATACCTTTGACATTTTAGCTTGATCCTTGAATCTTCACAATTTCTTCAAGACTTTGAAATGATGTATTTTTGCTTGATACTTGAAAATCTTTTTGCACATCCTTTATAAAAGCTTGATGTCCATATTGTCTTCATCAAAACACACTATGCTTGAGAAGCTTGCATTTACACACAAAGGCGTAGAGATTCTGGAGAAGAGAAATCACAAAGAAGGAGGATGAAGCATAGGCCGAGCCGCGGTGAAAAGGGGCGCGACGCGCCATCACCTCTGACTTGGGCTCGCGCCTCGCCAATACGTGCCGCACCGCGAGAGCTGCATGAATAGAAATAAATTTATAAATAGAATCCCTAATCCTCATAAGAGAGAGATCTTTGGTGAGCGAAATTCAGAGAGCAATCCAATTCCAGAGCAGAAAACAACACCCGACAGAGAATTCAACATCAATTGAAGACATTCCCTTGATGAAGATGAATCCCTCTATGAAGTCTTGTGTGTTCTTCATGTCTATGGAGAGATAAACCACATTGTGTTGAGTTTAAGGTAGTAGTTAACCTATGAAGATGCAATTACTTTGATTAATTCATGTGAACAATTGTTTAAGTTTTATTATCAATAAAGAACCTTGCTTTTTTTTTTAATATCATTGATAAACTATCAATTGAGAGATAGGGTTTATACTTTTGCCCTAGGTTCTTATATTGACTTGTTGATTAATACTCAGAGATGAGATTTTGAAGAAGTTTTCATAAATCATCGTGGTTAATTCCCTTTATCTTTATAGTTATTCTGAGAGATCGGATATCATATCGGTGGAGGTGGTTCTAAATTGATCATTAGACATAATATCAGTTTTGAGGATGAATGAAGATAATAACTTAGATGATGTTCACTTGTGGATTAATTTATTATTGCATATGAATAGGTTGATGAACCCTAGAACTCAACATATTCATCACCATTGTTATTCGTTCTTTAAGCTTTTAGCCAGTTAATTCTTATTTTGTTATTTGCAATTTTGGATTAAACAATCAAAACCAATACTTTTCACTACTCACTATAATTCAACTATAGAACGTTAGCAATATTAACTCAGTCTTTGTGGATACGATATTAGAAAATATTTACCCAAAATACTTTCAACAAATTGGCGCCGTTGCCGGGGACTGTGTCAATATTGCACGCATTGCAATAGCTTTTATTTTGAGTTTACTTTCATTAATCTGGTTGTTTCACGTGTTTGTTAGTTTTTGCAGAATTAGTGCATGTGCAGCAAAGTTTCCAGCGATCAACTTCTTTTTGATCCTGAGATTGAAAGAACCGCTAGGAGATTGAACAACAAAACACGAAGAAGAGCAAATATAGCAAAGGCCAGAGACAACGCAGCTGCGACTTCGTCACAATCTTTAGAAACAATTGACGAGTCGTTTGACGAACTTTACTTTCACGAACTATTTGAAGAAGAGCAAGAAGTGGTCATACAACACACTGTTGTAAACATGGCTGCCACAGCTCCATGTGCAAATAGTCCTCGTCTCAATCCATAATTCGCGAGGAGTGTCGCTAACGGGCGGACATCTGAATTGAAGACCGGTATTCTACAGCTCATCTGTGCAAGTCCTTTCGCCGGATTGGACCATGAAGACCCATACACTCATCTGACTCGTTTCTATGAGTTAGCAGGTACTACAGGTGTAGCCCAGGCGGAGGAAGAGACTTTGTTCAAAAGTTTGTTCCCATATTCTTTGCTATCAAAGGATAAAGATTGGAATCTAGATCAACCTGAAACAGTTATGACTGATTGGAACACCCTATAAGAAAAATTCTTGGAACGGTTTTACTCTCAATACCGGTTCTTTGACGCAAAGACAACAATTGCGGTATTCTCTCAAGATAGTAACAAAACACTGAATGAAGCTTGGGAAAGTTATAAAGCTATGTTGATAAAATTCAAGGGACACGGATTTGCGGAAGTCGATCAAATTCACATGTTCCGTAATGGTCTTACACCTACAAATAAGACACTTTTGGACGCCACAGCTGGTGGCTCACTAATGTCCAAAACAACTGCTGAAGCAATTCAAATAATTGAAAGAATGGCCCTAAATGACCGACTGGGTAATCATGATCGAACTGTCAGAGATAAGAAACCTGGATTACTAGAGCTAACTAATAGTGATGCTCTGTTGGCTCAAAACAAATTGCTAACTTCACTAGTGGAGCTTTTGACACAACAAATGTCCAAGCTTCCACAACAAATCAAAAATCTGAATGGAGTCTCAAATTCCTACCAAGTTGCTAAGTGTGAGTTATGCAAAGGAGATCATCAAACCGGATTTTGCCCACCAGTCTTGGCAGAAGAAGTGAACTACATGAACAACAACCAAGGACAAAGGCAAAATTAAAACCCAAATCTTCCGCCGTATCAACAGAGTTATCCTCCAAGTAATAACAATCAAGGTTATCGACAAAGACCTAACAATCAAGGGTACCAACAGCAAATATTTCAACCTTACATTCAACCGCCACCACAACAACAAGGAGGACCGTCTAAGTTGGAAGAAACTATGATGCAATTCATGTAGATGTCAATGACAAACCAGAAAAACCAAGATGCAGCAGTAAAAAATTTTGAAACTCAAGTGGGGCAACTTGCAAAACAAATTGCAGCTAATCAGTCGAATACGACATTCTCCTCCAACACTCAAGAGAATCCGAAAGAACAGTGCAAAGCAGTGGTAACTAGGACTGGTCAGAAAGGTGGTGAGGAAGAAATTGAAGCAAATGGTACTGAGAAGGAAGATAATAATCGTGCTGCGGAAGATGAGGAGAATGAAATCATTGTAAGTGAGATGAAGAAAGATGAAAATAACAAGGCAGCGCGGCGCGCCAGTGAAAAAACGACCAGCAATGTGATCCCCAACCAACATCTCCCCTATCCACATGCACCATCAAAGAAAGATCATGCTAGGCAGTATGCAAGGTTTATGGAAATTTTTAAGCAATTACAAATCAACATTCCATTCTCCGAAGCCATTGCCCAAATGCCAAAGTATGCAAAATTTATGAAGGATATCTTGACAAAGAAGAAGAGACTAGAAGAGGAAGAAGTTGTTGTTCTTGATGCCCAGTGTAGCGCTATAGTATCCCATCTCCCTCAAAAAGCAAGAGATCCAGGACGAGTTACACTACCAGTCACCATTGGTAATCAGCACATTGGGAATGGATTGATAGATCTAGGGTCAAGCATCAATCTAATTCCTTTATCAATAGTGACACGATTGGGAAACATTGAAATGAAGTCAACCAGAATGACCTTACAACTAGCAAATTAGTCCACCACTCTTCCCTACGGTGTTGCACAAGATATGTTAGTAAAGGTAGACAAATTCCTGTTTGTGGTAGACTTTGTTGTGATTGATATGAAAGAAGATAAAGAGTCGCCAATTATTCTTGGAAGGCCATTCATGAAAACAGCCCGATGATGATCGATATAGACGATGGTATTATGAAGCTAAGAGTCCAAGACGAAGAGGTATGCTTTAATCTCTTCGACGCCATGAAACAACCTAAGGATAAAAGCGATTGTTTCCGCCTAGATGTTACCAAAGAGGTAGCAATAGAGGTAGCCAGTGAGATCCATCTTTCTAATCCGTTAGAAAGATCCCTTGTCGATTCAATTCATGTGCTGACTCAAGAGGAAGAAAAGGAAATCAAAGTATTTGTGAAGGAACTAGAAAAGGGAGGAAACATGAATGATAAGGATGGGAAAGTGGAAACATTAGACCCACCGAAAGAAGTGAAGGAAACAAAGATGGAACTAAAGCTACTCCCGACTCATATGAAATATGTCTTTTTAGATAAGGAGGGAAAGAAACCAGTAGTTATTAGTTCAAAGCTGACTACGCAAGAAGAAGAAAGACTACTTCAAATCCTACAAAAGAATAAAGCTGCAATCGGATGGGTCTTGGCCGATTTAAAGGGTATAAGTCCAGCATATTGTATGCACAAAATCATGTTGGAAGAAGAATTCAAACTGGTAGCTCAACCGCAACGAAGGTTAAATCCAACTATGAAAGAAGTAGTAAGAAAAGAAGTAGTCAAACTCTTGGAAGCAGGAATGATTTATCCAATTTTAGATAGTGCATGGGTGAGTCCAGTACAAGTAGTGCCAAAGAAAGGAGGAATGACCGTCATCAGCAATGAGAAGAATGAACTAATACCAACAAGAACTGTCACTGGGTGGAGAATGTGCATTGACCATCGTAGACTCAACAAAGCCACGAGAAAAGATCACTTCCCTTTGCCCTTCATGGATCAAATGCTTGAAAGATTATCCGGAAAAAACTATTACTGTTTCTTAGATGGATACTCCGGATACAATCAGATTGTGGTCAATCCAGAAGACCATGAGAAGACAGCTTTCACACGTCCCTTTGGAATTTTCGAATATAGAAGAAAGCCATTTGGATTATGTAATGCCCCATCCACCTTTCAACGGTGTATGCAAGCAATCTTCTCCGACCTCATTGAAAAGAGTATTGAAGTATTCATGGATGATTTTTCAGTGTTCGAAATATCCTTTGACATTTGTTTAGCTAATCTAGATGAGGCGCTATGAGGATGTATTGAGACCAACCTAATTCTAAATTAGGAGAAATGCCATTTCATGGTAACTGAAGGTATTGTACTAGGACACAAGGTATCTTCAATAAGGCTTGAAGTGGACAAAGCCAAGGTGGAGGTAATCTCAAAACTTCCACCTCCAGTAAACATAAAAGGGGTAAGAAGCTTTTTGGGTCATGCGGGATTCTATCGAAGGTTCGTAAAGGATTTCTCGAAGATTGCCAAACCATTGAGTAACTTACTCAACAAAGGTACGTATTTTACTTTCGATGAATCATGTGTCCAAGCTTTTAATGAGTTAAAAGAAAAGCTACCGCACCTATTATCGTAGCACCTGATTGGACAACATTTTGAACTTATGTGTGATGCTAGTGATTATGCCATAGGCGCGGTACTAGGCCAAAGAAAGGAAAAATTATTTCACGTCATACACTATGCAAGCAACGTTTTAAACGACGCTCAAGTCAATTATGCCACTACAGAAAAAGAGTTGCTAGCTATAGTGTATGCCCTTCAAAATTCAGATCCTATCTCATTGGAACAAAGGTAGTGATTTACACAAACCATGTGGCTATTAAATATCTGCTGACCAAACCGGATTCGAAACAAAGGCTCATTCGATGGGTTCTTCTTTTACAAGAATTTAACTTAGAAATCCGGGATAAAAAAGGTTCAGAAAATGTGGTAGCAGATCATTTATCCCGTCTGGTCAATGTAAATGTCACTAACCAAAAAGCAGAAATAAATGATGAATTCCCGGATGAACAACTTTTTCAAATCCAAGTGAGACCGTGGTTCGCCGATCTTGCAAATCATAAAGCAACCGGTATGGTACCAGAGGACTTTGATTGGCATCAGAAGAAAAAGTTGTTATCCGAGGCTAAATACTATGTGTGTGATGACCCATATCTGTTCAAGATAGGTAAGGATGGCATACTAAGAAGGTGTGTTACCGAAGAGGAAGCCCAACAAATCCTTTGGCATTTTCACAATTCCCCGAGTGGTGGGCATTTTAATGGATGGAGAACAGCAACAAAAGTTCTCCAATCCGGTTTTTTCTGGCCAACTATTTTCAAAGACGCACACCACCATGCGATAAATTGTGATAAATGGCAAAGAGTTGGAGGGATAAGTAAAAGAGATGAGATGCCACTTCAAACCATGATCGAAGTTGAAGTTTTTGATTGTTGGGGGATCAGTTTCATGGGACCTTTTCTTCCCTCATTTACTAATGAATATATTCTAGTTGTTGTGGATTATGTTTCCAAGTGGGTTGAAGTTATCGCTACTCCAAAAGCGGATGCCAAAACGGTATTGAAATTTTTAAACCGTAACATCTTCACCCGGTTTGGCATGCCTCGAGTAATTATTAGCGATGGTGGATCCCATTTTGTTAATGAACAGGTTGCTAAAGTGTTGGAAAAGTGCGGCATCAATCATAAGATTGCCTCACCTTATCACCCTCAGACCAACGGGCAGGTGGAAATCTTTAACAGAGCAATAAAGAATATCCTAGAGAAGACAGTCTCGGTATCCAGGAAAGATTGGTCCGCAAGGATTGATGATGCTCTTTGGGCATACCGGACTGCATATAAAGCCCCCATTGGTGCATCGCCTTTTCAAATGGTTTATGGTAAGGCATGTCACTTACCCGTAGAGATAGAGCATATAGCCTTGTGGGCTCTATGTTTCTTTAATAGAGATGACAACTTAGCATTTAAGAAAAGGAAAGAACAGCTCCACGAGCTAGAAGAGTTCAGGTACTTAGCATATGAGTCCAACAAAATGTACAAGGAAAATATGAAAAGATACCATGACAAGAAACTAAAAAAGAAAGAGTTTAAGGTTGGAGATCTTGTGCTTCTGTTCAATTCAAGGCTAAGACTTTTCCCAGGTAAACTAAAATCTAAGTGGTCAGGACCATTCATGGTCAAAGAAGTCAAACCATATGGCGCTATTGTCATTGAGGATAGCAAAACCAAAGAGAGTTGGACGGTCAATGGAGAAAGGCTGAAAGTTTACCTTGGGGGAAAATTTGATAGGGAAGTGTGTATTCTTGCACTTCTGAGTACTTAAGGAAGCTGATCGTCGAGCTCAAACGACGTTAAACAAAGCGCTTGTTGGGAGGCAACCCAACGCAGTAAGTTTTTATTGTTTTATCGTTTTTAGTTTTAGTTTTAGGGTTAATACCATTTTACCCCCTGCCAAATAGGTCTCTTCTGGTTTTGCCCCCTGTAAAATTTTTTTTTTTGAAAAACAACCTTGTCATTTCAAAATACTAACTTTTTAGCCCCTAAAGTCAAAATCCGCAGGAAAATCTGCAGGTTTCCTGTGGACTTTGACTTTAGGGACTAAAATGTTATATTTTGAAATTACAAGGTTGTTTTTAAAAAAAAAATAACAGGGGGCAAAATCAGAAAAGACCTATATGGCAGGGGGGTAAAATGGTATTAACCCTTAGTTTTATATATCATCAGACCCGTGTGATTGAGCAGGAACAGAAACCTAAACAAAATGCAGCACCACGCCGCGAGACCTCATACCGAGGCGCGACACATTGGTAGAACTTTCGCGCGTTGCGGAAGATCTGCGCGCGCCGCGGTGATGCAAAAGCAGATTTTTTTTCTAACCTGCCCTCAGTTGTCTTGCGTACTATGGTTAGCCGGAGCCCAACCGTCTTCTTTTAGGGGGGTGCAGGTGCTCGACCAGATGAGTCCTGAAGCGATTAAAGGGGGATAGTGAGCTGTTATGTTTATGATAACTGTCGTGATGATTTTTTTTATGTTAATCTGTTTTTATTTTATGTCATTTTGCTTTTTATTTTTTGTTAGTTGTCCCCAGTTTAGACTGAGTAGTTCCACAACATAATGAAAAGCTCAAGCAAGACAATGATAATACCAACAATGGAGCAACATGCATGAAAGTGGTAGTGAGTGGAAATTTTTCAAAAATAAATTTTTCCCTTTCTTTTTCAATAAAAGTGACAAGGCAGGTATGAATTTTCAAACTCAAAATCTTAGTGTGTGCATGAAACGTAGGTTGTGAGTAAATACTACTAGAAGTTCTTTGTGGTACACAATTTTTTTTGTTGGATCAGCTTAGCCTTAACCATTGTGAGGAAAGCTTTCCATTATTTACTATATGCAGGAGACCATCGATTACTTTAACATGTTTGTATTTTGCTAAACCGTTTGTCGCATCGTTTTGTGGAAATCTGTGAAAATGACTTAGGCACTTGTTTGAAATTGAGAGTTTCTTTTAGCCTATTCCATCTTAAAGCTTTTTTCTGTGAGAGTGTGATCCTTTGCTAACCATTCTTTGAGCCTGAGGTCAGGATAAATTTCATACTATGCACCAAGAAAAACATCTGGTGAGTTCTTGATCTCAATAAAAAGTTTTGTTCTGGACCATCAACCATAAAATTTGGTGATGTGTTTTCTCTGTTACCTTTATAGAAAGTAGGGGAGCATTCATAGAATCTGAATACAGGTTGATCTCCAAGTTGGGGAGATTCATAATCAAAATAAAAGTAAGTACATGTGGTGATTCGCAAAGAACAAAAACAAATGCGTAGCTTGAAATTACTTTAATTCCTGTGAACAATTGTTTAAGTTTTATTATCAATAAAGAACCTTGCTTTTATTTTATATCATTGTTAAACTATCAATAGAGAGATAGGGTTTATACTTTTGCCCTAGGTTCTTATATTGACTTGTTGATTAATACTCAGAGATGAGATTTTAAAGAAGTTTTCATAAATCATCGTGGTTAATTCCCTTTATCTTTATAGTTGTTCTGGGAGATTGAATATCATATCGGTGGAGGTGATTCTAAATTGATCGTTAGACATAATATCAGTTTTGAGGATGAATGAAGATAATAACTTAGATGATGTTCACTTGTGGATTAATTGATTATTGCATATGAATAGGTTGATGAACCCTAGAACTCAACATATTCATCACCATTGTTAGTCGTTCTTTAAGCTTTTAGCCAGTTAATTCTTATTATGTTATTTGCAATTTGAGATTAAACAATCAAAACCAATACTTTTCACTACTCACTATAATTCGACTATAGAACGGCAACAATATTAACTCAGTCTCTCTGTGGATACGATATTAGAAAATATTTACGCAAAATACTTTCAACACCTGCGCCATTCAACTATGAAGTTAAGATTCGGCATCGGCACAGTCGACAATGGCATCGCCTCCAACACATATGCTCCCTAGCGCCTCTGCAATGGAGCTTGGACTCGACATCAACGTATCCGACATCGATATCTCCGAAGATGGAAAAGTTGCATATGCTCTATTTTTTCACATTTCCTTCTTTCTTGCGTATTCCATCATGTTTTTATGTGTTTTTAATCAAACTTTGGAGGCAGTTGAGTGAAACATGAAGAGGATAGCAAAATCTTTAAGGCCATGTTTGGGAGTTTGGAGGGGAAGGGAAGGGAGAGCTTTGAAAAATAGGAAGAATTGGATGAAAATAATGAAAAGATTTTGGGTAGGAAGATTTTGGAGGATTTGGGTTTATTCATAACACCAAAAACCCCATAAAATGAGGGAACTCAAAAATTGTATTGAAGGAGGATTTTGGAGGGTTTTGAAGGGCTTACATAAATTTTCCAAATATTTTTTAGGTTGTTTTAGTATTCTGAAAATTAAAAATTTACTAATGATAATGACTCTTTTATCATTTTAAACAAAATCATTTTTTCAAAAATGTTAAATATTTTCCTATATTTTTCTAAAATTTCATTTTTGGAAACCTTCCCCTCCCCTCTCCTCCAAACTCTCAAACATAACCTAAGGGGATGAAGTAGAAGACACAAGGATGTCATAATGGCGAGGATGTGGTGGTGAGAATTGATTACTAAATTTATGCAATGGGCAAGTGATAGTGTGGCAATGGAGAAAATGGAGTTGTTTTTGTTTTCTATTTTAAAACTTAATTCATGTACACGTGTCACCATTTACATCATGAGATTGATCTGATGGCTAGTTATTGCTGCCCTTTAAAGTTAGTGAATCTTGCTCTTTAATAAATTTTAATTTGGCCTTTAAAATAAAAGAAAAATAAAAAGACTGTTAACTGAAAAGGACGAGAAAGTTTTTTTTTTTATTGTGAAAACTGTAACTGTCCCAAACGGTTACAACGCATACGAAACATCAGAAACTTGCGTCTCCGCGTTTAAGGATTCAGATTGTCTACGCCACTTCTAACGTAGCCTAACATGCTCCCTATCCTATACAACACGAAGTCAATTGCACACACTCTGATTCGCTCTGAACCACTGATTTAGCCACATTCTTTTTCTCTTTACGCCGTTCTGTAAATCAAACGACTCTGATATCCCCAACACACTTTCCTTCTTCTCTCGCCCGCTTGGTACCTATCGCCACACCAAACAGCTTCGGGTAATTATCATCCAACACCATCCCCGCCGCATCTTCTCCATCGTACCGCTTCTCCGGCATTAAATTAAATGTCTTCGTTACCGTCGAGCAACACTCTTTTCCTTGTGCACCGCTTTCAGCTTGAAATTTGGCATAATTAGACATAAGATTGTAAATATTATTGAAGAGGGATTTCATGTCCTCTATTTCCGTCCTTAAATGCATGTTCTCCTTTTTAAGCCTCTCGTTTTCTTCTATTAGCGCCGCCTGCTCAAACGACGGCGACGAATCCGAAGAAATCACCTGCTCCTCTCCCGAAATTGACGGCGATACGGTCGGCTTTGAGGTCGGAATTGAAACCGACGACACCGCTGCTGTCGGAGTTGCACCGCCATTGATAACTGCCGGCGGCGACTTCGAAACGATTTTCCGTCGCTGAATATCTGATAGAAGACGTTTCTCGCCTCTTCGAAAGTATTCGTTAGAGAATTCCCACCGATCAGGCACAACTTTTTTAAATCCCTAAACATCAAACAAAATCGAACACAAATTACAAAAAATTCAAATCGAAAAATGAAAATAATAACCTAAAATAGGATGATGATAAAAGAATTACATAAGTATTGAGTTGGCGAACGAAGCTGGAGAAATTATTGTGCTTGAAATACTTAGGAAGCAAATCCCTCGCGAAAACGGTAGGGTTCCAAACGACGAACGATGTTCCAGTTTCGTTCCATGAAACGACGTCGTCCATGGTGGGATCATCAACGATCTGGTATGTCTTAGCGATAAACGGTGTCGGAGTTAATCTTTGAGAGTCGCCGGTTGAGGAGTCGGTATTGTGTTCCACCGATGGAGCCATGAAGAAAAATCTAGCACGAGGAGACAAAGAGTTTTTATTTTTTATCGTGATAGTTCTAGAAGGTTCGCGAGGAGATGCAGAGGAGAAGAAATAGAAGAATTATGGAAGAAAGAGAAAGACTATTGAAATGGAAATAAATATATATAATTATTAAAGGAGGAGGAAGAAGAAACTAGAAGCATTAGGTTACGTCTTTTTCTCGTGAAACTTCTTTTGTGTGGGGACAGTTTACTGATTTTGAGTTAACATAAAGATGCAGAAGAAACTTCTAGACTCACTTATTAAGAAAGAAACAAAATAGAAAAATATCTAACCGATTTAAAAGATTCTCGAGAAAATAATTCAGAAATATTAATTTCTATATTTTTTTCACATATTGACGGTTAACATTCTGTACAGATACTCCCTCCGTTTTTTCCTATGAATCGTTTTAGACTTTTCACACATATTAAAAAAAAAAAATTAATTATTGTATGAAAATAAAAAATTATGAAGGTTTTTACAAAATTATCCTTCATTAATGATATGTCAAAGATAAATTTATATAATTGAAAGGAGTGAGAATAATAAATATTTAAGGATATAATAGAAAAAATAACATTAATTATTTATTGAAATTGTAAAACGACTTATATTTAAATACAATTTTTTTTCCAAAACGCTTATAATAAAAAGGCTAAATTACAGTTTTGGTCCCCTGTTTTAGGTTTTTCACGATTTTGGTCCCCCTATTTTCTTTTTAAACAGTTTTGGTCCCCCATCCCAATTTTGATGCAACTGTACATGTATTGTTCATGTACGGACATGTATTGTTCATGTACGGACATGTACTGTTCATGCGCACTATTCATGGACAAAATTGGGATGGGGACCAAAACTGTTTAAAAAGAAAATAGGGGGACCAAAATCGTAAAAAACCTAAAACAGGGGGACCAAAACTGTAATTTAGCCTAATAAAAAACAAAGGGAGTAGCATCAAAATTCTAGAATTTAACTTCCTCTTATTAAATATTAAATATTATTTAAATTTTTATACATAGATTAAAAAACATTATTATAAAACATTGCACTTTATTAAATTAATTTTATAAATTTGTTAGAAGTAGTCAAATAAATAATAATTAAATAATGTTATTTTAAATAAAAACAGTTATCGCTATAATAAAAAGTGAGGAAAATATTTATTTTGAAATAAATTTTATTTATTAGAATGACGAATAATATATTTAAATTTATATAATTTTTTAATTTAATTTTAGGTTACTCAACTATTTAAATTAAAAATAAATTACCACTATTAAAAAAGTTGTACTTTTTATCATGTAAAATTATTATTTATATTTTATCATGTATAGAATTAGGGTGTGTTTGTTTCAAGGATTTTAATTATACTTTTAAGAATATAACATTGGAAATGTAATAATTTAATGTTTGTTTCAAGTTTTAAAAAATGATTTTTGGGTATTTTTATTCTAAAGAATGTTGAGCTCTGTTTGGCAAACTAATTTTTATTTTATAAGTTCGTATGATAATAAAAGACCTGTTTCGTAATAGTACACAGGCTTATATCTTATTTTATTAGCTTATAGTTTATTTTTTAGAAGTTTTTTTAAATAGTGTTTTAGCTTATAACTTATAGCTTATTATTTATTCTTCCAGTAATACCTTATAAATTTGTATTATTTTAAATGTGCATTTAATTATTAATTAAGAAATATCTTTTTATGACATCTTACATTTATCACTTGGTTAAACTGCTAATTTTACCAAACACTTTAATTAGGTTATTTGATATCAGTCATTAGTCATCCGCTATAAGTTATGGGCCTGTTTGTTTCAGCTTTAAAAAAATAGATTTTTTCTTTGTATTTTTAAAAATAAATTTTCTAAAACCGTTCTTTAAAATATTAAATTTTTTTTATATTCGTTTTTTCTAAAATGAAACACTAATTCTGGACATATTATAACATAAACATACATTATTGAAGACCAAAATTTTGTCAAAATCACAATTTTTTCAAAAAGTTGTATTTTAAAAATGATTTTTATGAAAATCTATTTGAAATAACTTCAAAATTAAGTGATTTTTTGAAAATTTGATATCCAATTTTTTTCCCATAAATAGATGAAATACCCAAAATTACATTTTAATAATAATTATTCAAATCAAATTTTCATTTGAAGCTTTTATAAAAAGTTTATTTTTAAACTTTTTATACACAATATTATGTAACACTGTAAAAATTATTTTTTAAAAAAGTGAAAACAAACGGGCCCCATAAACTATCAGTCATCAGCCATCAACCATAAGCTATAAACTTAAACTAGCTTATCACTCAACCGTTAATTGTACCAAACAGAGTCATAATCTTTTTCATAGTTATTCTCATGATTAAAGGGTGGAAATCCAAAATTCTCATGGAAGTAAACTTAACTACCTATAACTTTTCGCTTCAACTCATTATTTTTACTTTTTGTAATTTTTAATTTAAATTGATTTGTAAACATTCCTATGAATTTTAATTTTTGTCCAAACACATAAGTGAGGATATTATTCCTAGAAATAATATTTCAAATAATATAATTCTAACGAATATAATCTTATAACATGAAACAAACACACCATTATAAATAAAAAACACATAAATTTTTAATACAAACTATATGTAAAAATCAATTTTATTTAATTTAAGTATTTTATTTCAAATGCATCTTTCCAAAATAAATGTAAATAATAATTCTATTTTATTTTATTACAAATGCATATTTTCAAAATAAAATTACATGTAATTATATTTAAATTTTTTCTCTCATTTTCTCAACAACGAACAACTAATTGAAATTGTTTTTTACATTTTACACATATGGAATACTACGGAGATACTACCATCATTCACCATCTTCATAAATGGATATGCTTAACTCCATCGTTGACTACGTAACCTTTTATGATTATGTGGACTTTCTTACCTTTCTTTCAGCCCTTGTCGATCCCAATATCCTTATTTCAATCTCAATAGATATAGAGAAAAAATCATTCGCACGTCTTGAATGATGTATGTGACATCTCTATTTCTCAACTTCCTTAACCTACACTAAAAGGGAATCAGAGCTCTAAAGCAATACTTGAAGACGAATACCAAGAAAGTATAGAATCGTGCAAACACAATCAGTTATAATTAAATTAATAACGGTCAATCAAACATACATGTTTTAACAAAGTATAACATATATTTTACTATGGAAACTAGATAGTCATACAAGCATGTATAAAATTAAATGACCTATAAGTTGATTTCATGAATACTCGGATCCATTGAGAAAATTCTTGTAGCGTTAATCCTAAATCACAAAGGTTAAGAGACAAACAACGAACTCCTAATGACTTGTGTGACTCTTTTTCAAACGATACTTCTAATGCCTTGAATGCTCCTTAGATGAGAATATGAGATAAACGACTTATCTATGGTACATTGGGGGTCATAGTCTATTTATAGAGCACTACAAAAAAAATCTTGATCGGCTAGGGGAATATGTGAGGTGAATCACCCCTCACCAAATTTAGACGTTGCTTGGGGATAACCCCTCGTAAATAAACAAAATAAAATTTTAAAAATAAAGATTGTAGGAAACCTTCGTAAAAAATATGAGGGATTTTTAAATTTTGAAATGTTGACCGCTTTGCAATATGTGAGGGGGCTGATCATCACAAAATGTGATCGTTGTTGACGCGTGGGGTGCCCCCTTGCAAATATATGGCCCATTGTCCGATCCACCACTTTGTGTGCCAGGCATTCCAATTGCTTTAAAGAATCTTAAAAAGTGACTTTGCATTTGTGAGGGGAAGCCCTAAGTAAATTGTGATTGTTGTTGACGCGTGGGTGCCCCTTCACCAATTCCACTATTTATAAAAGACATCAGCCTTTCACTTTTCCTTATATCTCTGTTTCCGTCTTTTCTTTCTCTATAACAATCATCATGTTAGAACATAGTTTGGTTTTACATCTAATTCATAGTTTTGATGATGACAAATACATAGTATTTATGAAGAACAATTGTATACTCTAATCATTTGATTAAATGTATAGAAAAATGTCAGAAGTTCTGAAGTAAATTGAGAAGATAAAGCTGACATTCTAATATGAAGTTCGGAAGAGAAAATGAAAATGAGAAGCTCAGATACTAAACGGAATATTAACACGCTATTAAGAAGTTCTGATGTTGAATCTTATGAACTCAACTACTGAAGCACCAACAAACGGTTACAAGAAATACTCTAATAAGGAAGTTTTGAAAGAACAAATGAATTAAAAGATGTGATCATCATAATTAAAGTTTTGAGTTATACATTCAACAAACAAGATATTCTGAAGCTCTAAAGGTCCAACATAAAATTAATACATTTACTACAGAATAAAAAAAAGACCATTCGAAATAATTACTAATCAGATTGCTTATCTCTATTTTTGGAAAGGAATTTATTCTTAATTCATCATTCTTCCTAAACTAGCAAATGTGTCTCCTAACAGATCCTTGCATTAAACTTCTATAAAAAGGGACAATGAAGAAGAATCAAATGATTGATCTCACGCATATGAACAAGAGTGCTCTAAAATTTTTCAAAGATCAACTTATCTCTTAAAATATTTTGTGCTAAAATTTGTGTAAACATCGCAGTTGTGATATAGCTTTTAGAAGCAATTGTAAACACGTATTGTATACTTGTTGAAGTGTTGTAATTGTCAGTCATTTGAGCTTGGCTAAAGGACATATAGTAAATTTATTTGAGTTTAAATTAAAAGGTACACCAAGAGGAATCTTGTTAATTCTCTAAATTTTGTAATTGACATTTATGTTTGGCTAAACTATAGTAGCAACAATATGTATCATAGGATGTAAAATTTGCTAATAGAACACAAGTACATAACACAATAGGTACAGCAAGAAGATGTCCTATGGAATGTTGGAACATATTCTAGAATAACATATCCTATGTAATAGCTTTTGACATCGCGCCTATTGAGTTGGATTGATAAGATTCAATTCATTTTAACAGATACAAAATATTTAAGGGGATATTGTGTAACAGTATAAGGCGTTATATGTTTAAAAGGTCAGAAGAATCAAGTCAGAATATTTGAAGAATATACAGTTTTATATATTTTCTAAATATGGAGATATTTTAGGAAACTGAATATTGAAGACCTTGTTTTTAGCAGAAGTTACTGCTAAGTTGTAACATCAAATTAGCTGCGATTAGAAGCCCAAATCTAGTTGGGTATAGGTTATGCATTAGATATAAATATAAGGATTTGTGACCTAGTTTAACATGAATTCGAGATGTAGAATTCTAGGGTTTGTCTAGGTGAATCTCTCAGGTTGTGGGAAGATCACCATATGATTCTCAAAGTTGTGAAACAAGAGAAGTAGTGTCTAACTCGAAGCCCGTAGACAAGAGGTGTATTGTTCTTGGAGGAAGCTTTGAAGTAACTCTAATTAATTTTTATTTGTCAAGAGTCTTGGCTAGGTATTGTCATGGAAGGGTGTCTTCCAAACTCGTGTGTCTGTGTGATCAGAATGTTGGTGATTAGGTTGTTGATACGGCTCATGGTACTGGAAAATTGTACAACATCAATGAGGTGATTGGAAGTGTGATGGAGATATTCCATATATAGAGAGGATATAGGTAGAAGGGTTATTGGGTAGTTATTAAATGAATAGATCGTCAACGAGGGTGTTGGCTGTAGGATCTATAAACTAATACTGGTGATAGTGGACTTCATTATTGGCTTAGTATGCCCCCAGAGTAGGAGAGTTACTTCGAACTGGGTCAACAATTTCTGGTGTTATTTATCTTTTCAGTACCGCGTGAAATCGTTTATATCTTGCCTGCTTATTTATTGACAGACCGAATGTCTCGACATCTGATAGGACATATGGGTCTACTGCACCATAATTTCAATTGGTATCAGAGTAGGCATCATGTTCTGTTTCTGGGTGAGATCCTAGGAGGATACTTTCTAGTTAGGTAAGAAAGACTCATACTGAAAAGATTGTTTGAACTTAGTAAGTTCATATTATAGTCAAATGGTCCCTAGAAGTGGAGGGTGGACTATTCCTGACATGTGTCATTTGCTATGTCTGTGTTGCTCAGGCGTGTGGCTTTGGAGATGGGGTGCCAAGGGTTTGATTTAGTTTCATACCTTTACAAATGCTTGAAGGTTGTCAAGGAGGTTTCTGGTTTTATTCTGATGCATATCTGATGAAAAATTCCTTACGACTGTGTGTTGAGGTTACAACTTCTTTTCTCTTCTGAAGGTGTATCCCAGGGTGTAGTGGTGGTGATACTTGAAGAGTTATTCAACTAACCTGTCATAGATGCCAACAATACTTGAGGGTGGTCTCAAGTTCACTCAAAAAGGCGCTCATATATAAGGTTATTGAAAAGAGATCTAAAAATTTAGGAGCAATTTATTTTTGCTTCCAACTTTGAAAAAGCCAATCTCCAGGCTTTGATAGTGGATCTCTTGTTGCGTTCCTTGAAAAAGGAACTAATGACCTATCAGATGTCGGAACATCTGACTAGCAGGATGTGCAGAATTCTGTTGGGTGAGAATAGGGCATAGTAGACGCTTTGGGTACTAAACAAATATGCTTTATGCATATAGGTTTGGGGCCTTCTCTTGATCTGGAAAATGAGGCATCTATGTCGTGTCTAAGAAACTGTTATCTTAGACATGCATGTTGACCAGGACATGATCAACATACTAGACACTCATTAGGTCAGTTTATTTCTGGTCTAAGTGAGTTAAAGTAAGTGGCTTTGAATTAAATATCCTGTGAAGGCTTGGTAAAGACTCTATTTGGAAGAGAATATCTTGTGCATACAGAACACAGGATGTGAAACTTCTATACTATTCTCAATTATTTCTTAGTAAATTATAAGGGAGAGTCCTCAATCTGAAGCTAGAAGAACTTAAATGAAGTGTCAGACATAATGTCTTGACATCTTTATACTAAGAATTTATTTTTCTCAATGTGTCTGGTAGTTCTTTTCAAGAATAGAGTGGAGGCCGTTTACTCTAACTTGGTACAACTATAAAGTCTATGAAAGCATGGTACTCTTGTTCTCTTGGAAAAATGTTCCAAAGGATGATAAGCATTGGAGACACATTAACCGATACTATGTGGTTGATGTGTGGATGAACTTTGGAATGTCATCCAAATCACCTAGGATGGCCATTTCAGATGAAGCAATGAGGAAATACTATTCTAAAATCAAAGAATTAAGGTTCCCTGGTATATACGTGAAGTTTCTCTTTTTTCTTGGTCTCATTTATGTGGTGTCCTCACATAATGAATCAGTGGTAATGCAAGGAATGAAGTGGATCCTTATGCTTTGAAGAAGCAGGCTTAGTCTAAACAGTCTGCTCGTGATGTGTAAAGACCATTTAATGTCGTGATTCGTTGAAATTTTCTTCAGATACCTGATAGAGGGAATCTCTTCTATAGGTGCAAAAAAATGGCATCCAAGTATCTCATAGTCAGACAAGAGGTCTGTACTTTATGCATATGAGATATGGTCTGTGAAGGGTTGATCAACTACTGATGGTTGATCCTCTTGCATCACTTATAAGAGTGGTAGGTTACTATGGAATTCATCCCCAGAACCATAACAAGATCCCGAGAAGTGTTATGAATGTCGGAACTGATGGTTGAACTTCACTTTATTTAACTCAAGATGGGGTTAAGGGTTAAGCCACTGACCAAAAAGGGAATGGATAACATGACTATGTGTCCTATTGAAGAATCTACTTACTCCATGAGGTGTATAATAATGTATGTGCTAGAGATAGTCATATCAGCTAATTGTACCTCTAAGGAAAGCGTAAAGAGAAAAATGTCATCTACTACTTGTAGGAATATGAGCATGAAACCGATGAATTTTGACAGGATCAGGGTACCAATATGAGGTGTGTGCAAATCTGCTTTTTAACCTCTTGATATCAGGATATGATTGAGAGTTTATTTCTCTCGCAAGCTTCAATGCTGATATGTCTTTGTGAGCTTCCTGAAGGACTTCTACGCATAATAATTCCTTTAGATATTGATTCAAGAACCAGAGTTAGATTCTGAAGCTAATGTTTCAAATAATGTCTTAACATCATGTGTGTTGATGACTATATTTGGGTGATGCTTGAGATTGGGCAAGTGGAGTTGGATGCTCAAGCATTATGGTCAGAAGTGGTCTTTCTGACTATGAGGATTAGAATGTGGAAACTCTAATCCTTTCAATAGTAGTATGTGTAGTGAATGCACAACGATTTTGTTGAAGACTCCACTAGTATCAGTAACTATTAGTGGATGTAATGACAGGAGAAGGGTGTTAGATACTGAGGTCTGATCAGGTCATTTTCTTCTGTTGCAAGTCACTCTTGATAGGTGTTAAATCAGAATCTTAGTGAAGCATCTAAGCAAATTGAGAATTTATTTTGGAGTTTGTGAGTGACTTCACACCTTGTACTCATGACAACCTGCGTACTAGGTCATGATACAGAGTGTGGATTTGCAAGGATACGAATCAGATGTGTCCTTGTTAGTGACTCTACTGGAGTCAGTACAGAAGGTATGAGTAAAGATGATTTGTCACTATGAAAGAATGAAGACATTCATATGCCTTGTATAAATACTCAAGCCTTCATCTTCAACTAGATCATTAGATACACAAGACAAAAGGAGTCATATGGATATCTGTAAATTGGTGCTGCAATGATACAAATAGTGTCAAGCCAGAGTATTGGTCAATCATGTGAAGTTTATATGAGAAAACGATGTCATTCAATGTGCTGTGACATTATGAAGTTATGGTAATCTTAACGACACGTGATTGAATCTAATCATGAGAAGTTGGATGAAAATTAGAAGTTCACATATCTCTTGAAAGCTTAATGGATGAGTCTGAGAGAATTTATTTTTCTCCACAGAATTCAGAAAGGACTCTTTAAGGTGTCACAATGTGACTTCCTGAAATCTTAGTGTGTGTCACTAAGTCTAAGTGAAAGGAGAGCACTTAGAATTCAGTATGAACAAGTGTATAATCTAGTGAAGCGTCCCTGATTTGTGGGAGAAGATGTGTTGGTCATATTTTGAAACAAGAAGACAATGTTTGACTGAATGTGTTGTCATGATCCAGGACATTTTTCTCTTAAAACCAGCAAGGAAACATTGTGAAAGATAAGATAATGCACAGTCAGAGGATGTGTATGTGACGGTGTGTTGCACCCCAAAATTTGCCCTCTTTATTTGAGCTATAAGTTAATAATGACTTTTATTTCGTCATCCGAAAATTGAAGAAAAATAACAAAGAGTTGCAGGTGTTAAGGAAATAAAGTGTGAAAAATGGTTTAAACGGTGAAAGTACGAGAAAATTCATAAATACTATCTGGAAGGTGATACGAGTTAAGTTCCCGCGTTATCTCCATTGTTTCGACAATATCTACAACTTTCGTGTTCGGCTCGAGAGCTAATTCTTTAAGGAAGGTATTCAAATTGGCAAGTTACTTGAGGTTTTGCAGTGAGAAATAGTGCTGAATGTAGGGTTTCGCGCCTCGGAAAATTCATATCTCCTAATCCGCTCGCCGGATTCGCTTGAAAATTTAACTGAAGCTCCGTGGCATTGTTACCAAGATTTCATATGTTCGGACCGAAGGCCAAATATGCATGGAAAATTCCCAGAATTTTAAGGATCGTCGCGTTGTTTCGGTAAAAAGTGTGTTTTCGAGTATGTCGCGCCGAGTTCGAAAATTCATAACTTCTTCGATTTTTATCGTATGAAGTCCATTCCGGCGGCATTTTCTCAGAAATTTCGTTAGCTTCGATTCTTCGTCACACATGCCTGTTCAGATTTTGAGCCGAAGTTAATGTTTTATCGAATTCTTTGAGCGGTACTCACAAAATTTTGTATAATCGCGCCAGATGAATCGACGTTTCTCGTCATTCAAACAGGCGTATTTTCTTCATCGCTTATCGGATTGAGGTGATTCTCGCGGCAACGGATCACAAATTTGGTCATCTTCATAATGGCGTTGGTTTTGTTCCGGAATTCCGAGCCGAACCGAGTTTCCTTAAAAACGAGCCAAAGTGAGACACACCGAGGGCAATTTGGACATTTCGCGTTGACAATATATAAACATTTTGCTCTTCACAAATCAGAGGGGGACTCTCATAATTTCAATTCACCAATTCTTCACAAACACATTCTCTCAATTCTCTCTCAATTCTCATAGATCAAAACCACAAATTACATAAAACTTTCATCAATTCTCATCAAATTTCATCAAGATCAAGAACATGGATTGAAGAATCAAGGATCAAAGTTCAAACCTCCTCCTCTCTCCCTTAGATCTCGCGCGGTCTCTCTCTCTCCCACTCCGGATTCGCTTTCGTGATCGAGTCGCATTCGTGTCGTGTTCGTGTGTTCGCGTTCGTGCTTCGGTTGGATCGTCATTCGGTAAGCCTTGAACCATTGAATTAAGTGCTTATTTGTTGATTATATGTGAATTCAAATCTAGATCTACTCCTCGTTCTTGATTTATGGATGATTGATAATGATTGATCGGTGAATTTGCGTATTTTTGTCCGAATTGATCGTGTTCATGTAAATTGTGATTGGATTTGACGTTGATTGAATATGATTGATATCCGTTGATGATGCATTGTGTTGTTCGTGTTCGGATCCGTGATTTGTTGTTGACTTTGTGTGCATAATTGTTGTTGATAGTTTGTGTTGCTTGTGATGTACTCCACGTGTTTGTATAAATGCATGTGACGCACTTTTGCTCGATATTTGCCTTATTTGACGAGTCGCATTTAGCATAATTGTTAACATGTGGATTATTTGATGTGTGGATGCATGTAAATTGTATTGTTGATGTTTGCTTGTGCTTAATTGGTACGTTTTGGATTGAGTGCGAATGGCTCCAAGGCCTTTAAAATGCTTAAAAATCTGTTTTTACACGCCAGGAACCGGGTTGTCCCTAGGTGGGAACCGGTTCCCACTCTGTCCAAAAATGCTGATTCTCTGGTTTTTAGTACCAGGAACCGGGTTGTCCCTAGGTGGGAACCGGTTCCTGGCTTGCTAATTTTTGTGTTCTCTGGTTTTTTGTATGGGGAACCGGGTTGTCCCTAGGTGGGAACCGGTTCCCAGCTTACTTACTTTCTCATTCTCTGTGTTTTTGTACCAGGAACCGGGTTGTCCCTAGGTGGGAACCGGTTCCCAGTTTCAGCCTCTGGTTTTTTGTATGGGGAACCGGGTTGTCCCTAGGTGGGAACCGGTTCCTGAGTGCAATTTTTGTGTTTTTCTTTTCTAACTTCTATCTTGCATAACTTTTCACTCGTAACTCCGATTTGCACGTTCTTTATATCATCGGAAAGCTTATGAGATGTACTATCTAGCTAGATACTTTGTTTTCTTTAATTTGTAGATCATTCATGTGTGATTTCTCTTTGATGTTGCATTGTCCATTTCATATTCATGTTACTTGTCCGTTTCTTTTCGCTTTATAATAAGAACGCAATTCCGATTGCGATGTTTGTTATCTCTAACTTGTGTGCTAGTGTGCAAGGCATTTGGACGGTCACCGATTGATACTCATTGCTTGAGTGTTCCGCTTCGCTTGCGGAATACAATTCTATCTCATTTACTCGTGTCGTGCTCTCATCCTGGAGACACGGTCCCATATTACTTTATACTTGCTTGTTTGGTTTGCTTGTTCCTCTTGCAGGTGTATTGTGATTGTGCTCGATACATGAGTCGACATTTGTGCGCTTTATAAATAATCGGTGTGCTGAATCGGTGTGCTGACTATTTGCTTTTGCTTTGCTAGCTCGCTCGCGGGATACTTAGTTTCTTCGCTTCGCTTCTCCTTAGTTTACGGATCATCATCCGTTTGGTATTGATTCCGTTTCATTTTACTTTTCCCGCACTTTACCGCTTTCTCGCATCATCCTTTAACATGAGAAGTAGGATTTAGACATGCATCTGGCCAAGTCCTCGAAAGAGGCTCTGTTTTTGTTGGTGTGTTTATATTTGTGCTTTGCGGCAGGGAGTCACGGTGTAATAAGTCCTATATGGCACTCCGTTAAGTCCTCATGGAAGGCATGCGGTCAAGGGTCTGTAATCAACCCCCGCCTAGTTTCATCGAGTCTATTTGGTATGCGCACGCCTCGCGTTGCTCGCTTCCAAATGTGCCCAAAATCTTGTTATCGAGTATGTCAGGAAAAGGGTTCATGCAGCCGGACCCCCGCCTTTCCTATAGCTCATGTCGCTCGACGTTGACGCTCGGTGTACGCACGCACCGTTTTCCTTTACGATCCGTGACGGCTTGGTTGCTGAGAGGGGTCCGCCCTCTTGTCTATGGCCCGATCATTTTCGCGAGGTCTAATGCTTGGTTGACTTGGGTTGAGCTGCTCCCCTTGGCTATGGCGGGACCGCTTTTCTACCATTCGGTCAGTACCGTTGGTTTGTTTGCTTTACGAGCGGATGCTCGTTTGTGTGATATATTGTGTGCTTCCCCTTTCGCTTAGGTTGTTAGTTTAGTTTAGACTTGTACCCTTTGTATGATAACATTAGGTAGCAAGCTTTCCCCCGTAGCTTAGGTCTTCTTCATGCATCTTTTAAAACACAAACCACACTCTTTGATTTTCTTTTCTTAAGAGCTTGTTATTTCCGCTCCATTCCCAGCATAAGTCTCCAAAGGTCGAGCAGCGGAGTGTGATGTAACTCGTTCACCTAAAAAACACAAAACAAACAGGAACTAGTTAGCCGAGCTACGGTAGCTCTGATTCTGCAAAACAGATACGTAGGCAGCGGGGTAGGGCCCGTGCGAGCATAATCCTTTCTTTTCCCTACATTCTGCATTCATTTTAGTCCAGATTAGCGTACTTTGCTTACACACCCATAGTTTTAGACACAGGCGTGGATACCATCGAGTACGATGGGCGCGTGGGGTGCTAACACCTTCCCCTCGCGTAACTGACTCCCTTACCCTTTTTCTCTGGTCGTGAGACCGTTGTTTTGTTTTGTGGTTTGCTGGCATTCCCTTCCTTTTCAGGATAAATATGTTAGTGGCGACTCTGTTAATTTTCGCGGTAGCGACAGCTGGCGACTCTGCTGGGGACGTTTCTAGACCTGTTGCTGGTCCGGACTCAGCGAGTCGATCCTAGCGCTTGTGTGTTTATCATTGGGTGTTTTTATTGCTTTGCATATCTATCTGTTTGCATTGCATTCTATGTGCGCTTTTACTTTTTTGCATCATATTCTGGACTGTCTGGATTTCTATCTGTGGGTGGGTGTTTCAAGAGGTAAAAGGCCCAATACCCAGGCTATGAGTGATACCATAGGAACTAGGACTAGAGTGGCCGTGACGGACAGAAGGCGTATGCCTGATTGATCTGATCACGTATCCACGGGCAGAGCTTGGTGGAATGAGGCAATATCGTATGATAACGCCTACATTCGATCCTCTGTTGGCTTTTTGACCTACCTTGGCCTAGATTTACCCGTGAGTGGGGCGGGAATCAATCATTGCTTAACAGGTACATTGATGGTGACTTCGGTTCTTGTTCGAGGGTTACCGCTGTTCTTGTTCGAGTGTACTGTTGTTCTTGTTCGTGAGGTACTATGGTTCTAGTTCGAGTGATGATCTATGTTCTATGGATGTTGGTTCCGTGGGTTGACACTCTATGTACCGTATGGTATACCATCTGGGGGCCGAACCTTTGGCTCTGTATTATGTGTGTTACCGGCAGTCTAGAATGCCTGGTGGGCGGCAACAAGTCCCACCACTTTGCATCATAGCATATTTATTTCCAAAAAGAAATGCAAAAAAAAATGTATAATAATAAGCATTTGCATGTCATATTTTCAGGGATATTCAGGAGTTCACCCAAGGTAAAGATGGACATTTTCACTGATACTGTCAAAGAACGCACCAGGCATACCAGAGCTTACAAGATTCCGGATATTGATGTTTCGGGGTTGATTGGTCTGAGTTCTCGGTTGGAAGGGGAGGTTCTCCGTGACTTCAATCATGATTATGGCAATTTGCTCTCCATCCTCAATACATCTTTCGATCCAATGGCTTTGATCACCTTGTTTCAGTTCTATGATCAACATTTGAGATGTTTTACATTTCAAGACTATCAATTGGTGCCAACACTCGAGGAGTTTTCTTACATACTCAACATACGGATCACTGAGGATGTACCTTTCGTTCGGGTTCCCGAGGTTGTGAGTTTTGAAAAAATAGCTGAAGCTCTTCACATGGGTGTAAAGGAGGTGAAAATAAATTGGAAGGCATCGGGCGGTGTTTCTGGTTTCTATCTTTGCTTTCTGATTGGTAAGGCTGAGGATGCGGCTAAGAAGGAGCAGTGGGTTGATTTTAGTCGTTTGCTTGCTATCATGATCTATGGTATTGTCTTATTCCCATCAAGAGAAAACTTTGTGAGTTTGGCGGCGATTTGTGTCTTCATGAACAAAAACCCCGTGCCAACGTTGCTTGCAGACGCTTATTTTTCGATCCATTCGAGAAGTAAGAAAGGAGGATATGTTGTTGGTTCTTGTCTTCCATTGTTGTATCGGTGGCTCATGTTGCACTTGCCGGTGAGAGGACCTTTTGTGCTCAAGAAGAGTTCTCTTAAGTGGTCAGATAGGATTGTTAACCTCACATCTTATGATATCAGGTGGAACTATTGTGTGGGGAAGGTTTGGAACGTCATCACTAGTTGCGGTCAATATCCCAACGTTCCTCTCATGGGAACTAGAGGTTGCATTAGTTATAATCCCACACTCGCCTATCGCCAATTGGGATATGCAATGGAAAGGGCTCAGGATGATGTAGAAGCGTTTGAATCAGTGTACTTTGCTGATGGTGAAGACCCCCTGGAGTTAGAAAAGATAGCGTATGCTTGGACCAAAGTTCACAAAAGAGATCAAAATACTTTGAGCAAGAAAGTTCCGATTGCCATGGGTCCTTACCGAAAGTGGGTCGAAGCAAGAGTGGCAAATCTGTTGTTGCCATTTGCGAGGTCACGCCCATTGTATGAGCAACCTCCCGTGGTTTTATCTGATACCGTTGCGGCTGAACTCTATATTCAAACCGAAGCAGACAACATCAAGTTGAAATCAAAGGACCGAGAGGTTGGCTTGGAGAGGTATTTTCAAGATCGCGAAAAGGCGGAGTTGGCTCGTAAGCTCAAGCATGCGCAAGGTGAAGGTTCAAACTTAACACATGCTCAAAGGCGATCTCATGACTTGATGGGAGAAAGCTTGTATCGAAAGCAACAGGAATGTGCGAAGTTGCAAAGGTCCGAAAACAATAGCAAGAGAAGGATGCAGGATTCAGAAAAACAATTGATGGAAGAAAAAGCCAAATCTGCTCGACTTGAAGAAGAATTAACAAGACTCCGAGCCCAACGGAGAGGAGATGGAGGAGCTCATTATGTTGCCAGGCGATCCTAGTATCATTGTGGGGTGAATTTGATGTGTATTCTTGATATTTGGCACCCATGTCCAGGATTGTTGGATGGGGTCGCATTTTGTTATATTCTGGATTTCTTTTGTATGCCTTATGAGCACTTCGTGACGGTTATGTGCCATGTTTGTATGAACTCAAATTCTCTGTTATGTTTGAATGAAGTATGCTCAGATTGATGAATTATTCCTCGTGTATGGATTGCTGTTCAAATATATTCGGTATCAGGGTTTCTATGTCCTATCTGAAAGTGGGATGAACTCTTGGATACCTGAAAGTTGACAAACATTTCATGCATATCATTCATATATCATACATGTCATATATTTGCAGGTTTTTTGCAGGGCTTATATCTTACGTCTCGCTGTTTTGTTACCAGAAGGAGTTCTAAGACGGCTAATCATCCGTATCCGACTAGGAGCAATCAGAGAAGACAGATGGAACAGATTCAGGAACAGATGGCTGAGATGAGAGCTCAATTGACAGAGCAGATGAATGCGCAGATGGCGCAGTTTATGGAAGCATTGACTAATGTGACCAAGGGGCAGGATGACTTGCGAGTTCTCGTCGAGAATTCCAGAAGGGTTGAGAATGGAGGACATTCGAGGTTGTTTGACGATGTGTCTGGCAGGATTGACGATCATCATGATCCGAACGAGTTTGATCGCTTGGGAGGGCACTATAATCCTTTCAATCAGAATCATGGGTTTCCACCTCCACCTCCGTCTCGTCTGTTGGGAAGGAGAGACAATCATAACCGTGATAATTTGGATTTCAATGTTGAAAACTTTGATCAGGTATCGAGGCATAGTGCTGATGGTGCACCTGAGGAAGCTGAGAGGTATCGTCTGATTGAAGAACGTCTCAGAGCTGTTGAGGGCAAAGGGGTGTTAGGCATGGATATCAATGACTTGGGATTGGTTCCTGGTGTGAGGATTCCGCCAAAGTTCAAAGTTCCATCTTTTGACAAATACAATGGGGCGACCTGTCCTATGACTCATGTCAAAGCATACTATCGCAAGATGTCGGTGTACTCTGAGGATGAGGGTTTTCTGATGCATTTCTTCCAGGATAGTCTTGCTGGGGCTTCCTTGGAGTGGTATGTTCAACTGGAACGCACTCATATTCATTCTTGGAGAGATCTTGTGGAGGCTTTCATTAAGCACTATCAGTACAATGTTGACATGGCGCCTAATCGAACTCAGTTGCAGAGTTTGGTTCAAGGATCTAAAGAATCTTTCAAAGAGTACGCTCAGAAATGGCGTGAGTTAGCCGCAAGAGTTCAGCCACCAATGACTGAGCGTGAGATGATTGACATGTTCACCAGTACTTTGTCTGGACACTATTACTTGGCCTGTAGTGCTTCAGCCAACTTTTCTGAAATGGTGAGATATGGCGAGCGTGTTGAGATGGGTCTAAAGATGGGGAAAATTCAGTTGGGAGCTTCTTCTAATACTCCTAGTGGTAAGAAACAAGCTGAGGGTTATGCCAGAAGGAAGGAAGGAAATGCGGATGCCATATATGGAAGAAGGGGTTCAGGGAGAAGCAATTCACAGGTCAATGCTGTCATGATTCCAGTACCACAACAACAACAACACCAGGGACAACGTTCCGGTAATGATCGTTATCCTCCCAGGGCTAGGCCTCACAGAAAGATTGATCCGATTCCTATGACTTATGCTCAAGTGTTGCAACATTTGCTCAATATTGAGAAGATTACTTTGAGAGATGCTCCGAATGCTCCGGACACACAATCTCCGAATTACAATGCAAATGCAAGATGTGCTTTCCATTCAGGTGCCGCTGGTCATGATACAGAGAGGTGTATTGCATTGAAGAACAAAGTCCAGGACTTGTTGGATCAAAAGATAATCCAGTTCACTCCTACACCCAATATTGTCAATAATCCGATGCCTGCCCATGAGGGTCCAACCGTGCATGCCATTGTCAATGGGGAAGAGGTGGATAGTGACTGTGACTTCGATAGTTGGATCCGTCCAAGTATTCCTGGGGAGATACCTCGCAACTGGACAATTGAAGAAGTCATCCAAGTTACACAAGCTCAGGAGTAAATTCCTTGTTTTTACTTTTCTTATCATGCAATAATTCCTACGCTCTGCCCAAGGCGTAGTGAATCATTTGTAGGGCCATGCAGTTCGCATTTTCAAAGTTAATCATAAAATAAGGACGTTTTTTGCATTCAAATGTTTTGCTCTTTGTCTTTCTTTTTAACTTTTTCCCTTTAAATGGCAATGTTTTTGCACACACTTGCACCTAGCTTAATAAAAAATAAAACTAAAATAAAAACATCAATCGTGCAGATGTTCCACTACCACGGATTCCATTGGTAACAATTCCGCTATTGCTTATTATGATTTTGACAATCCGATCTACCAAGCCGAGGAGGAAGCTTATGAAGATTGTGATCTCCCCGATGAGTTGGCCAGGTTATTGAAACAAGAAGAGAAAGCAATTCAGCCGCATCAGGAGGTAATTGAGATGGTAAATGTTGGCACTAAAGAGCAGGTCCGAGAAGTCAAGATAGGGGCTGCGCTTGAGAATAGTGTGAAGCAGAGGCTTATTGACATGTTGAAAGAGTACGCGGACATCTTTGCTTGGTCTTATGAGGATATGCCTGGTCTCGATACAGATATTGTAGTACACCGTCTACCTCTCAAGGAAGATAGTCCTCCTGTCAAGCAGAAGCTTCGAAGGACTCGCCCAGATATGTCTGAGAAAATTAAGAAGGAAGTTGAGAAACAGTTTGATGCTGGCTTTCTGCAAGTTGTGAATTACCCGCCGTGGGTTGCGAATATTGTTCCTGTACCTAAGAAGGACGGAAAGGTCAGGATGTGTGTTGATTACAGAGATCTGAATAGGGCGAGTCCGAAAGATGATTTTCCTCTTCCTCATATTGATGTGTTGGTGGATAATACTGCTCCTTTCAAAGTGTTTTCCTTCATGGATGGCTTCTCTGGGTACAATCAGATCAAGATGGCACCAGAAGACATGGAGAAAACAACGTTTATCACACCGTGGGGAACTTTCTGCTATAAAGTTATGCCTTTTGGGTTGAAAAACGCAGGAGCAACGTATCAGCGTGCCATGGTGACTCTTTTTCATGACATGATTCACAAAGAGATCGAAGTGTATGTTGACGACATGATTGCAAAGTCTCATACTGAAGAAGAGCACTTGGTTCATTTGCAGAAGTTGTTTGAAAGGCTTCGGGAATTCAGACTGAGGTTGAATCCAAATAAATGCACTTTCGGAGTGCGATCTGGAAAGTTGTTGGGTTTTGTTGTTAGTGGAAAAGGTATTGAGGTTGATCCTGCCAAAATAAAAGCTATACAAGAGATGCCTGAGCCGAGAACAGAAAAAGAGGTTCGTGGTTTCTTAGGGAGGTTGAACTACATTGCTAGATTCATCTCTCATCTTACAGCCACTTGTGAACCAATATTCAAGTTGCTGAGAAAAGATCAGACGGCCAGGTGGAATAATGATTGTCAAAAAGCGTTCGAAAAAGTGAAAGAGTATCTGCAAGAACCTCCGATACTAATGCCTCCAGTTCCAGGAAGGCCTTTGATTATGTACCTCACAGTTCTCGAAAATTCAATGGGATGTGTGCTGGGTCAACATGACGAGTCTGGCCGAAAAGAGCATGCAATATACTACCTTAGCAAAAAGTTTACCGACTGTGAATCCCGATACTCACTGCTCGAGAAAACTTGCTGTGCTTTGGTGTGGGCTGCTCGCCGGCTTAGGCAGTATATGTTGGTTCACACCACCTTATTGATTTCCAAGATGGATCCTATCAAGTATGTTTTTGAGAAGCCCGCTCTTTCCGGAAGAGTAGCCAGGTGGCAAATGATCTTAACTGAATATGATATCCAGTATACTACCCAGAAAGCCATTAAAGGTAGTGTGTTGGCGGATTATCTTGCGCACCAGCCTGTTGAAGATTATGAACCGATGAAGTTTGAATTCCCCGATGAGGATGTTCTGTATATCAGAGATTGTAACATTCCTGGACCAGAGGAAGGACCCGAACCAGGATCGCGATGGACGCTCGTGTTCGATGGTGCCTCTAATGCACTCGGGAATGGTGTTGGAGCTGTAATTACTTCTCCATCAGGTTTTCATATTCCGTTTACAGCCAGAATCTGTTTTGATTGCACCAATAACATGGCTGAGTATGAAGCCTGCATCTATGGTATCGAAGCTGCGATCGATTTGCGAATCAAGTACTTGAAAGTTTATGGGGATTCCAATCTTGTCATTAGCCAGATCAATGGAGATTGGGAAACGCGCCATCAGAATCTGATTCCATACAGGGAGCATGTGATGAGACTCATTCCATATTTTGATGAGATCACATTCGAGCATATTTCTAGAGAAGAGAACAATCTTGCTGATGCTCTCGCTACTTTGGCTTCCATGTTCAAAGTGAAATGGGCCAATGAAGCGCCTAACATCACCATCAACAGGTTGGATGAGCCAGCATTTTGCTTTGAAGCTGATGTTGAATTGGATGGAAATCCATGGTATCATGATATCAAAAAGTTCCTCGAAACTCAAGAATATCCTCCCGAAGCATCGGTGACTGATAAGAAGTTTCTGAGAAGGTTTGCAGCTAAGTTTTACCTTAACGGTGAGGTGTTGTACAAGAGGCATCATGACGGTGTGTTACTCCGATGTGTTGTGAAGGAAGAAGCTTCTAAAATCATAGAGGAAATGCACGAAGGTGAGTTTGGTACCCATTCTAGTGGGCATACAATGGCTAAGAAGATCTTGAGGGCTGGTTACTATTGGTCCACTATGGAAACTGATTGTCATAACCATGTCAGAATTTGTCACAAGTGCCAGATCTATGCTGATAAAGTGCACGTGCCGCCTGTGCCTTTGAATGTTTTGATTTCTCCATGGCCTTTTGCAATGTGGGGCATTGATATGATTGGAGAGATTAAGCCTACTGCGTCCAATGGACATCGCTTCATTTTGGTTGCCATTGATTACTTCACCAAGTGGGTTGAAGCCGCATCCTATGCGAATGTCACCAAGCAAGTGATTACTCGCTTTATCAAGCACAACATAATCTGTCGTTATGGGATTCCTGAGAAGATCATTACTGATAATGGATCGAATCTCAATAACAAGATGATGAAGGAGCTTTGTGAGTCCTTCAAGATCAAGCATCACAATTCTTCTCCGTACCGTCCAAAGATGAATGGCGTTGTTGAAGCGGCCAACAAGAACATTAAGAAGATTGTGCAAAAGATGGTAGTGACCTACCGAGATTGGCATGAGATGCTCCCTTTCGCTTTGCATGGTTATCGCACCTCTGTGCGTACATCGACTGGGGCAACTCCTTTCTCACTTGTTTATGGTATGGAAGCGGTATTGCCTGTTGAAGTTGAGATTCCTTCCTTGAGGATTATGAAAGACGTCGAGCTTGACGAGTCAGAATGGGTACAAAATCGGTTGGATCAGTTGAATCTCATTGATGAAAAGCGTTTAGCGGCTATTGGTCATGGTCAGGTGTACCAAAAGAAAATGAGAAAAGCTTTTGACAAGCGGGTGCGACCCCAAAGCTACAAACCAGGCGACCTGGTACTCAAAAGAATCATTCTTCCTCAAGGAGATCCACGAGGCAAGTGGACTCCGACGTATGAAGGCCCCTTTGTTGTGCAGAAAGTATTCTCTGGCGGCGCCATGATGCTTGCAACAATGGATGGCGAGAACTTTCCGCACCCTGTGAACGCAGATGTAGTCAAAAAATACTTCGCATAGACCTGATAAAAGAAAAAAGAGAAAAAGAAAGAAAGAAAAAGAAAAAAGAAAGAAAATGAATCAGGCAAAAGAATGAAAAAGAAACAAATATACCCGCTAAGTTGAAAACCCGAAAGGGCGGCTTAGGCAAAAAAGGGACGAAAGCGAACGACTACATCTCACATGCCACCTTGGCAATCACTCTTCATACATGCTTAGGGCTCCCGACCGAGGGATAAGCAAGACTCCGTGTTCTTGAGTTTGCACCTGGCAGCTCAAATCCCTAAAGCATGCACAACATCCATTCACTTTGTTTAGGGCTCCCGACCGAGGGATAAGCAAGACTCTGTGTTCTTGAGTTTGCACCTGGCAGCTCAAATCCCTAAAGGCACTCACAAACCCCGTCGGGTCCACGAGGTCAGTAATTTCACATCAATCAGTTGTAAATCGGGCAGTGATCAATCCTAATGAGTACGGTCTTCCAAAGCAAGGAGATGAGAACGTCAGAGTTATAAAAATGATAGCGGGATCGAAACCAATGGATATCCGTTTCACATTGCCATTTCTCTTGTACTCAATAAACGTGTGGTTACCTCTTACTAGGAACTACGTCTGAAAAGTGTTCGCTCTTTTATGAGCACTCCTTTTGCAATTAATAAAGATCCTTTTATCTTAAACAACTCTTTACTTTTACTGTTTTGTTTGCATAAAACGTCTTGAGTTTGTGTTAAACTTTGCATATGAAAATTGCATTGCTTTTACAATACATGATTAGAAATGATATAACCTTTGAATCTACCTCGAAGTTTTTGTGTAACCAGGATGGCAGGACAAGATACCATGCTATACCCTGGGGCACTTTCATGTATTTGTCTCGCAGGTACATCCTTGCAAGCGCTTCGTATCAGCATATCGGCGGACCCAGTCATGAGAGATTCTCACTCCCCAGCCGAGTGCTTCCTAATGAGAGACTCTCACTCCCCAGCTGAGTACTTTCATATGAGACTTTCTTTGCTCCAGGATTCTCATACCCTCGGCAAAGTACATCTTAATGCATTCTCTATGCTCCAGAAGTCCTATTCCCGACGGAATGTCTTCTCCCCAGTTGAATCATGATGAATGGTGTCTGATTCCCCAGCAAGTTCTTAATGAGGTTCCTTGCCTGAATGCCTCATTTTCCCCAGTAGAGGTTTGTCTCTCCCCAACAGATTGACCTGTTCTCCCCAGGAGAGTTATCTTATTCCCCAGTGGAATGGTCTTAACAAAGGTTCTTATTTCAAGTTCCTTATTCCCAGTGGATCCCTCATATCCTCAGCAGTTTGCTTTGCAGAAGTGTTCATCTCCCCACTGAATTTCTTTCCTCAACAGAGGTTCGCATGCATCCTCAGCAGAATCTGCATCCTTTGAGGATTCCTCCAGCGGAATACTTTATCCCCTAGCAAGTCTGTCACTCCTCACCAGAGTTATCTTCATGACTTGTTCTTATCTCACATCCCCAGTGTGTCGAGGATTGGCTTCCCCAGCAAGGCTCGCCAGGATATTCCCCAAGTTCAGTGGGATGCTCTTATCTTCAAGCAGGATTCATTCCCCAAGCAGAGCTCGCATCCAGATTTGATCGTCTCCAGCAGATTTCTGATCCATCTTTGCCAGCTCGTAGTTTGTGACTTCTGGTCACTCATCTTGTCCTCCCCACAGAGTTCTATGCTCTCTCCAGGACTTTCTCCAGCAGTTCAGTGCTCCTCCGCTGTCTCCCCAAGCAACGTTCGAATCATGCATCATTCGCATTGCATTCTCTAAGCGTGTAGCATTTCCATTCTCGGAATACTATTCCATACACATTCATACATACATCATGCATAAACCATATCATATCTGTTGTTCCTTTCTACAGGAAAGTTATCCAGATTCAAATGCTCCCCAGAGAGCAATATTCGCCTAGTCATTACAGGCGCTTATCCTGATATTTCGAATCAGACGAGGATTGTTCTACTTATTTTCTGGCACAGCTCAGATCAGTTCAAAGACATTCCTATTCCCGATGCCCCCAGATCGGTGGAAGATATTTGTTCCCATTCCTGATAAATCAGACTTTCAGTTGAAGGAACCGCCTCCGGATCTCCCAAGATCTTCCGAAGGAGCAAGCCCTCCGATACATCAGATCAGTTGGAAATATCTACTCCCTGACGATTTAGTTCGTTCAGAAGAAGAAACTCGTTTGCCCAGTCCTGATACCTTACTATCAGTTGAGGACGTTTTCTTTACCCGGCGTACACAGTTCGGAAGAAACATCCGTTCCTATCCTAATATCCAGTTTCAGATTAGTTGAAGGGACCGCCTCCGGATCTCCCGTGATCTTACTAAGGAGCAAGCCACTGATATCATCAGATCAGATGGAGATGTTTGCCTGATCGACTTTGTCTTTCAGATGAAGATTGTCCTACTTATTTTCTAGCATCATGTCTAGATCAGTTTAAAGGCATTCTTTCCCCGGCGTACACAGTTCGGAAGAGATATTGTTCTTATCCTGATTACCAGTTCAGTTGAAAGAACCGCCTCCGGATCCCCGTGGTCTTACGAAGGAGCTAGCCGCTAATTCCCAGATTAGTAGGAATATCTACCTGATGATTTAATTGCATCAGAAGAGATGTCTGCCCAGATTCCCAGATCAGAGATACTTTTACCCGTTGATGTCCAGATCAACCGGCGTATCTCCCTCGATTCCCAGATCGACTTAAGACATCTATCCCGATGCAAGTTCGGAGACATTTGCTACGTCTGATATTCAGATCAGTCGAGATGTTCCTTCTCTTGATGCCCAGATCATTTGAAGTGTTTTCCCCTGCCTGTGGGTGCTCGTTCCTCCTTTTTCACAAGTTGGAGCATATTTATTATCCGGATCAGTTGAAGTTTTTTCCCCCTGTTCGCGGGGTGGTACATTCCTTCTTATTTCAAGATGGAATCTTCTATTGATCAAGAGCGCAAATTTTCGAGTTCATTCTGGTATTCAATCTCCTTCCACCTCGACGGTTCGGAACTTTCGTTTCTCACTCGCCAGGTTCAAGAAGTTTGAATAGGGGCAGCTGTTGCACCCCAAAATTTGCCCTCTTTATTTGAGCTATAAGTTAATAATGACGTTTATTTCGTCATCCGAAAATTGAAGAAAAATAACAAAGAGTTGCAGGTGTTAAGGAAATAAAGTGTGAAAAATGGTTTAAACGGTGAAAGTACGAGAAAATTCATAAATACTATCTGGAAGGTGATACGAGTTAAGTTCCCGCGTTATCTCCATTGTTTCGACAATATCTACAACTTTCGTGTTCGGCTCGAGAGCTAATTCTTTAAGGAAGGTATTCAAATTGGCAAGTTACTTGAGGTTTTGCAGTGAGAAATAGTGCTGAATGTAGGGTTTCGCGCCTCGGAAAATTCATATCTCCTAATCCGCTCGCCGGATTCGCTTGAAAATTTAACTGAAGCTCCGTGGCATTGTTACCAAGATTTCATATGTTCGGACCGAAGGCCAAATATGCATGGAAAATTCCCAGAATTTTAAGGATCGTCGCGTTGTTTCGGTAAAAAGTGTGTTTTCGAGTATGTCGCGCCGAGTTCGAAAATTCATAACTTCTTCGATTTTTATCGTATGAAGTCCATTCCGGCGGCATTTTCTCAGAAATTTCGTTAGCTTCGATTCTTCGTCACACATGCCTGTTCAGATTTTGAGCCGAAGTTAATGTTTTATCGAATTCTTTGAGCGGTACTCACAAAATTTTGTATAATCGCGCCAGATGAATCGACGTTTCTCGTCATTCAAACAGGCGTATTTTCTTCATCGCTTATCGGATTGAGGTGATTCTCGCGGCAACGGATCACAAATTTGGTCATCTTCATAATGGCGTTGGTTTTGTTCCGGAATTCCGAGCCGAACCGAGTTTCCTTAAAAACGAGCCAAAGTGAGACACACCGAGGGCAATTTGGACATTTCGCGTTGACAATATATAAACATTTTGCTCTTCACAAATCAGAGGGGGACTCTCATAATTTCAATTCACCAATTCTTCACAAACACATTCTCTCAATTCTCTCTCAATTCTCATAGATCAAAACCACAAATTACATAAAACTTTCATCAATTCTCATCAAATTTCATCAAGATCAAGAACATGGATTGAAGAATCAAGGATCAAAGTTCAAACCTCCTCCTCTCTCCCTTAGATCTCGCGCGGTCTCTCTCTCTCCCACTCCGGATTCGCTTTCGTGATCGAGTCGCATTCGTGTCGTGTTCGTGTGTTCGCGTTCGTGCTTCGGTTGGATCGTCATTCGGTAAGCCTTGAACCATTGAATTAAGTGCTTATTTGTTGATTATATGTGAATTCAAATCTAGATCTACTCCTCGTTCTTGATTTATGGATGATTGATAATGATTGATCGGTGAATTTGCGTATTTTTGTCCGAATTGATCGTGTTCATGTAAATTGTGATTGGATTTGACGTTGATTGAATATGATTGATATCCGTTGATGATGCATTGTGTTGTTCGTGTTCGGATCCGTGATTTGTTGTTGACTTTGTGTGCATAATTGTTGTTGATAGTTTGTGTTGCTTGTGAAGTACTCCACGTGTTTGTATAAATGCATGTGACGCACTTTTGCTCGATATTTGCCTTATTTGACGAGTCGCATTTAGCATAATTGTTAACATGTGGATTATTTGATGTGTGGATGCATGTAAATTGTATTGTTGATGTTTGCTTGTGCTTAATTGGTACGTTTTGGATTGAGTGCGAATGGCTCCAAGGCCTTTAAAATGCTTAAAAATCTGTTTTTACACGCCAGGAACCGGGTTGTCCCTAGGTGGGAACCGGTTCCCACTCTGTCCAAAAATGCTGATTCTCTGGTTTTTAGTACCAGGAACCGGGTTGTCCCTAGGTGGGAACCGGTTCCTGGCTTGCTAATTTTTGTGTTCTCTGGTTTTTTGTATGGGGAACCGGGTTGTCCCTAGGTGGGAACCGGTTCCCAGCTTACTTACTTTCTCATTCTCTGTGTTTTTGTACCAGGAACCGGGTTGTCCCTAGGTGGGAACCGGTTCCCAGTTTCAGCCTCTGGTTTTTTGTATGGGGAACCGGGTTGTCCCTAGGTGGGAACCGGTTCCTGAGTGCAATTTTTGTGTTTTTCTTTTCTAACTTCTATCTTGCATAACTTTTCACTCGTAACTCCGATTTGCACGTTCTTTATATCATCGGAAAGCTTATGAGATGTACTATCTAGCTAGATACTTTGTTTTCTTTAATTTGTAGATCATTCATGTGTGATTTCTCTTTGATGTTGCATTGTCCATTTCATATTCATGTTACTTGTCCGTTTCTTTTCGCTTTATAATAAGAACGCAATTCCGATTGCGATGTTTGTTATCTCTAACTTGTGTGCTAGTGTGCAAGGCATTTGGACGGTCACCGATTGATACTCATTGCTTGAGTGTTCCGCTTCGCTTGCGGAATACAATTCTATCTCATTTACTCGTGTCGTGCTCTCATCCTGGAGACACGATCCCATATTACTTTATACTTGCTTGTTTGGTTTGCTTGTTCCTCTTGCAGGTGTATTGTGATTGTGCTCGATACATGAGTCGACATTTGTGCGCTTTATAAATAATCGGTGTGCTGAATCGGTGTGCTGACTATTTGCTTTTGCTTTGCTAGCTCGCTCGCGGGATACTTAGTTTCTTCGCTTCGCTTCTCCTTAGTTTACGGATCATCATCCGTTTGGTATTGATTCCGTTTCATTTTACTTTTCCCGCACTTTACCGCTTTCTCGCATCATCCTTTAACATGAGAAGTAGGATTTAGACATGCATCTGGCCAAGTCCTCGAAAGAGGCTCTGTTTTTGTTGGTGTGTTTATATTTGTGCTTTGCGGCAGGGAGTCACGGTGTAATAAGTCCTATATGGCACTCCGTTAAGTCCTCATGGAAGGCATGCGGTCAAGGGTCTGTAATCAACCCCCGCCTAGTTTCATCGAGTCTATTTGGTATGCGCACGCCTCGCGTTGCTCGCTTCCAAATGTGCCAAAAATCTTGTTATCGAGTATGTCAGGAAAAGGGTTCATGCAGCCGGACCCCCGCCTTTCCTATAGCTCATGTCGCTCGACGTTGACGCTCGGTGTACGCACGCACCGTTTTCCTTTACGATCCGTGACGGCTTGGTTGCTGAGAGGGGTCCGCCCTCTTGTCTATGGCCCGATCATTTTCGCGAGGTCTAATGCTTGGTTGACTTGGGTTGAGCTGCTCCCCTTGGCTATGGCGGGACCGCTTTTCTACCATTCGGTCAGTACCGTTGGTTTGTTTGCTTTACGAGCGGATGCTCGTTTGTGTGATATATTGTGTGCTTCCCCTTTCGCTTAGGTTGTTAGTTTAGTTTAGACTTGTACCCTTTGTATGATAACATTAGGTAGCAAGCTTTCCCCCGTAGCTTAGGTCTTCTTCATGCATCTTTTAAAACACAAACCACACTCTTTGATTTTCTTTTCTTAAGAGCTTGTTATTTCCGCTCCATTCCCAGCATAAGTCTCCAAAGGTCGAGCAGCGGAGTGTGATGTAACTCGTTCACCTAAAAAACACAAAACAAACAGGAACTAGTTAGCCGAGCTACGGTAGCTCTGATTCTGCAAAACAGATACGTAGGCAGCGGGGTAGGGCCCGTGCGAGCATAATCCTTTCTTTTCCCTACATTCTGCATTCATTTTAGTCCAGATTAGCGTACTTTGCTTACACACCCATAGTTTTAGACACAGGCGCGGATACCATCGAGTACGATGGGCGCGTGGGGTGCTAACACCTTCCCCTCGCGTAACTGACTCCCTTACCCTTTTTCTCTGGTCGTGAGACCGTTGTTTTGTTTTGTGGTTTGCTGGCATTCCCTTCCTTTTCAGGATAAATATGTTAGTGGCGACTCTGTTAATTTTCGCGGTAGCGACACGGTGCATGGGCTATTATTGGAAATTGAGTTTCTTCAAAAGAAAAGTCCTCAACCAAAAATATGCAATTAATGGGAGTCTTGGAAAGGATTATTTGGGTTCGGGATTTTCCTAAAATACCGAGTTGTGTTGACTATGACCATTGTTATTTTCTATGTCACCAGGTGGATATATATTCTATTTCATCTCCTTCTGCATATATTTAAAGCCTAACCAACCAATGTGTCATATGTCTTCAGGTTTCTCTCTTATCCGGAAGTTTGGTTTCTATTTTTATTAAGTTTGTATGGCGCAATGGTAATGTGTTGAAAATGTCGAATAAGATGTTGCGACATGTAAATTAGACCTGATTGATCCTCCTGATGTTGCCTTTTCCATATTATGGCTAAAAAGGGAGAGAGACTTGTATGAAGACAGTGAAGATTAAAGAATAATCATCTGTCAAAGATGCGAAGATTGTCGAAGATGAAGACTAAAAACTACTGCTTCTTATGGTTTTAGTTTATGTCTTGCTGCTCGGGTTTAAATGTATTTATATTTGTATATATAGTTTTAGCCAAAATAAGTTAAAGGGGGAGACTGTTAATTCTTTGAATTATGTAATTGGCATTTATGTTTGGATAAACTATAGTAGGAACAATATGTATCATAGGATGTAAAATTTGCTAATAGAACATATGTACATAACACAACAGGTACAATAAGAAGACGTCATATGGAATCTTGGAAGATGTTCTGGAATAACATGTCCTATGGAATAACTTTCGACATCGCGCCTGCTGAGCTGGATTAATGAGATTCAATTTGTTTTAACAGATACAAAATATTTAAGTGAATATTGTGTAACAGTCTAAGGCATTATATGTTTAAAAGGTCAGAAGAATCAAGTAATAATATTTGAAGAATATAGAATTTTATATAATTTCTAAATATGGAGATATTTTAGGAAACTAAAGATTGAAGACCTTGTTTGTAGCAGAAGTTACTGCTAAGTTGTAACATCAAATTAGTTGAAATTAGAAGCCCAAATCCAGTTGGGTATAGGTTATGGTTTATATATAAATATAAGGATTTGTAACCTAGTTTAACATGAATTCAAGATGTAGAATTCTAGCGATTGTCTAGGTGAATCTCCCGAGTTGTGGGAAGATCACCATGTGATTCTCAAAGCTGTGAAGCAAGAGAAGTATTGTCTACCTCGAATCCCGTAGGCAAGAGGTGTATTGTTCTTGGAGGAAGCTTTGAAGTAACTCTAAGTTATTGTTCAAAGTCAAGAGTCTTTGATAGGTATTGTCATGGAAGGGTATCTTCCAAAATCGTGTACCTGTGTGATCAAAATGTTGGTGATTAGGTCGTTGATATAGCTCCTGGGACTAGAAAAGTGTACAACATCACTGAGGTGATTGGAAGTGGGATGGAGATATTCCATATCTATAGAGGATCCAGGTAGAAGGGTCATTGAGTAGTGATTAAGTGAATAGATCGTCAACGGGGGTGTTGGATGTATGATCTATAAATTAATACTAGTGATGGTGGACTTCATTCCTGGCTTGGTATGCCCCTAGAGTAGGAGAGTTGCTCCGAACTGGGTCAACAATTTCTGGTGTTATTTATCTTTTCAGTACTGCATGAAGTCGTTTATATCTTGCCTGCATATTTTATGACATACTGTATATCTCGACATCCGATAAGACATTTGGGTCTGCTGCACCAGAATTTCAAATCTTATGGATAAAAACTTTTAATATAGAATCAGAAAGTGTCCTAGACTATGGTGCCATAATTTGACATTATTAAGTGGAGGAGGCTAAATGACAAACATTTGGAAAACAAGTTATTGGCTTAACACAATCAAATTTAAATGTGTATAAATCTGAACTGAGGTCACCCTTGCAAATCATCTTGGATTTCTTGGTGAATTCGATATAAAAATGATGAGAATCAAAGACCAACTTTAAATGAGGTCAATTAGTAACTTTTCTACTGAGATGAGGTTCACATAAAATATGGGAATACACAAGACATCTTGAAGAATCAAGGTATCATTAAGAATAATTTTACATATGGATTTAACATGTATATTATTTCCATTAGGAAGAGTGATGAACTTGTTAAGTAAAGGTTAGCGTGAGAGAAAAAAAGAGATATCCTAACATATGTGAGAGGTGGCACTTGAATCTACTATCCATAGTTTAATATAATATGATTTATGAGTGCCAGTAGTGGAAAAGCTCATACCTATGATTGAATTCATAGATGAGTTTTCTTTAGAAGCTTCAACTTTGGTCATTTGTGCTTGCAAGAAGTTGATGATCTACTGTTAATTTTGTGAAGTCATTTGTGTCATATCAGAAAGGGGTTAAGTGCATGTAGTACCATGATCATTCATATTTACAGCTTAGAAACTTTGAGGTTTCTTATATCCTAGAGGGTACCCATAAAGCTTTAAGCATTTTTCCTTAATATGGCCAACAACACCATAATGAGCACAAGTTGGCTTATCTTTCTTGAAGGTTTTGGCATTGTGAGTTTGAACAACTCGAGAAATAGGAGTTTCAGTAGGATCAAGGTAGTTGTAACCTCTCTCTATTTTCATCTAGAGTAACCATAGATAACACAACATTGATATATGTTAGGATATCCATGAGGAGAATTTGGCCACAAACCTGATTGAAAGACTCATGGAGTCCCATTAACAACGTTAGAATGTGCTAATTTTGAAGATGATCCATGATAGGTTGCACTCCACCATAATTTCATGCGTGGGCAGGTCAATATTCTCCCATATTACTACAAAATACATCACCATGGATGGGGGGAGGAATCTAATACGGACAAAGTATGTGGTAAGGTAGCATGTGGTTGTATGTTTCTTCTTTACAACCACGAGCTACTAGCCTTGGTAAAAAGATAGTAGTGCGTGAAATACCACTATGGTTATTTAAAATAATGAGGTTAGGGGTTCGATACCATGTGCCTGCATTTTTTCTTCGGATTCCAACATATTTCACCATTGTTCTATAATCCAACCATAGTTAAAGACTTAATGCACAAGTTATGACCATGTTCCTTGATTACAATTGTGGTGATTTATTTACTTGAGTTTATTATAGCTTATGTGGAATGTTTATATCACCAACTGGTCACTAAACAAAGAACCTATCAATTTTATATAGAAAATTATAATATGAGATATTAAGTTATTTTAGAATAACACTCAAACTATGTATGATATAATAAACTCATCTTCTAGGAATTATTAACTGAACATAATGAAGACGCGGTTTAGAAGCTATATCATTAACTAAACCTTAATAACAACTTCCATACAACATATAACTTTTATTACCAACATCATACAAATTTTTTCAACAACAACATACCTTAACAACAATATTCAACATATATAAACAAAATCTAAATCATCAACAACATACACTTTTATTACCAACAACATACCGTAAATAACATACAACATACATCAACAAAAACAAAATCATCAACAATAAATCGTAAATAACATACAACATATAAATTTTATTACCAAGAACATACAACTTTTATCAACAACACCATACCTTAACAACAACATTCAACATATAACAACAAAAACAAAAATCATCAACAACATACAACTTTTATTACCAACAACATACTTAAACAACGTACAACATATATCAACAACACCATACCTTAACAACAACATTCAACATATAACAACAAAAACAAAAATCATCAACAACATACAACTTTTATTACCAACAACATACTTAAACAACGTACAACATATATCAACAAAAAAATCATCAACAACATACCTTAACAAAAATAAAATTATCAACAAAATACAAGTTTTATCAACAATAATATACCTTAAACAACATACAACTTATATCAACAAAAACAAAATTGACAATAACATATGAGATGAAAACGATATGTTGGAGTTTTGTGAATAAGTGGTATGATTGCGTTTATGGAGTAAGGATAAGACGCGAGAGAGTGTTAGGGTTCGTTTTGAGAGAGAATGTTGTGTTATGTCTTGAATGAGCGAACTTTTTCTTAAATATATATATATATATATATTAAACTTTTCACTACGATTATTAAAAAAGGTCGTGATAACGTGTATGTACTTTTCATGATGATTACTATTATATAATAGTGAAAGGAATTTTAATTTCAATATAAATATTATAATTATAAGTGAAATGCCTATTTAATAACCAAAAAAAGGAAAACTGCTAGTGTTGGGATTCGAAGCACGCATGCCATAACATATGACTATGGTAAGTAATATGGAACACAGTGAAAAGTATTTTAACGAAAGAAAAAATTGCAATCGTATAAATAAGATCTCTTACTTTAGTTGGCTTAATTGTTGTGGTAATATCATGTTACATTAGGTGTTTTTCGAGTAGGGCCAATTCCTCTCATAAAGACTTGAACTGTGTGTAGTAATCACTAATATTGGATGATCCTCGCGTGCAGCTGAGAAGATTCTTCTTTAATTAGAAAATTTGAGGACCATTTTTCAGTTGAAACCATTTTTAGAGTTCCTTCCAAATCTCTACAACATTTGCAGCATAAATCACACTTGAAGGGATCTCTTTGGAAAACTGAGTTTAGTAGACAAGAATAAACGATGTTGTTGTTTCTCATCCATGAACGATATTGAGGAGATTGATCTTCTAGTTTTTGAAGCGTGTCATCCACAAAACCTATTTCGTTCTTTCCATCAAGATCTATTAACATGGCACGTCACCAAGAATTGAAATTATCACTGATTAATGGTTTTGAAACAAGAATAACCCCAAGATGATCAAATGAGTGAAGATAGTAGGGATCATTATGATTTTCCATTGTAAAAAGAAATAAATAAAAGTACGAGATGAAGAAGAAAGGTACGGAAGCAAAAAATCAAACAAAATCTTCTGATACCATATGGTAGTTTGAGAGATTCATAATGAGGAAGAATGATAAAAAGTTATCTCATTGAATGAACGAATGTACAAGTGATATTGATATTACACTTATATGGAAAGTAAGCTTGAAAAAAGTTACACTCTAAATAAATAACTTGTAGTTAGATAGTTACAACTACTAGTAAATACTAAAATAACACTCTTTCTACAACAACCTCATAATAGATATAATTGGGAAACATGTCATTTATTATAAGGAGCTTTCAAGTTTCAAATATCAGCATAACTTTGTTAGGGACGTCTTAACTGATATATTTTGACGTGCATGGGCATTTATGAAGAAAAACACATTTGTGAATTTTTTGTACGAGTGGGTGAGAAGGAAACACACTTATGTAAATTTGGCTGGTGTTTCCTCACTAGTATAATTGATGACTGAAGGTTTTACTGTGAGACATGAAGCTCTCAAAGCCGCTTCAAGTAAACCGGGATTTTCCTACTACTAAAATTGAGGACTAGAGGTTTTACCGTAGGACATTAAGCTCTCAAAGTAGCTTCAAGTAAAGTTGCAAAGCATGAGAAAGCGTGTTCCGCCAATCAACATGCTTTCATATCATTTGTTTTTTACCCTTTTAATTTCTCAACACTAGAAGCAATGAATCTTTTATAAAGAGTGCAAAAACTGATGCATAGCAATATTGTGTCTCATAGAAAAATGAATATAGTTTTTAAGAGAATCAACTTTTCCATTCAAAAAGGAGTAATGGCGTGGTTTGTTTCCCAATTGCATGCTATAATTACGTAAATCTTTTATTTTATGTGTGTGTGTGCGTGCGTGATGAATTGACAATATAAATATTTCTCAAAATACAATAGATTAAAATAATCTTAAAACGATTTACAATTTTTAAATTTAAATAGTTAAGTGTCATAAAAATGAATTAAAAACATTACTTGTTTTAAGTTCTTGGGAGAAGCTCCTAGCATACTACAAAGTTAGCATAATTTTTTTATAATTTCGATGACGTGTTGTGAAAAATATTAATCGTCTTTTCTAGAAATAGTATGAGAAGAAAATAAGGAAATCATTGGTCATTATTTGCATTTTATATATCTAGAGATATATATTTTGTATGGAATTTTTCAAATCAGTTAGATACTTTTATATTTTGTTTCTTTCTTAAATTGATAACAAGTGTAAAAGTTTTTTCTCTTTCTTTAGTTTAACTCAAAATCCAATAAATTGTCCCCACAGAAAAAAATTCATAAACTGTCCCCATGGAAAAGATGTTTTGCAATTTTGTTATAATTTTCGAATAATTTTACATAAGCAATTTTCCCCTTCCTAGGGTGTCAATTTGATCGATCTAGCCTTTTTAGCTTTCAACTATTCGATTTGTCGAAACTTGTCTGCTAATTAAGTCATATCCCATAAGTATTGGATATCTAAATTTTTCCTAATAGAATAGTCTAAGCCACTCACAGCCATTTTGAGATAATCATCTATCGACTCAGAGAATTTTCTCTTCACGCTGGTTAATTCTTTTTGGCTAATTTTTTACTGACTCATATATAATTGCTCATGAAATACTCTTTCTAGTTTATTCGAATTATAAATGAAAATTGGAAGAAGTGTGGTGAACCATGTGAGAGCGCTATTAGTTAAAGAATTAGAGAAATTTTTCATCTTTAAGTTCTCATTATTGGCCAAACCTCATCCCTCTATTTGATATTGAGCCATGTGCTCGATAGTGGACTCAGTAGTATCGCCTGCAAACTTAGTGAACTTAGGAACTATTCAACCCCTTGGAAATTCTGTCTACAATACATTCTCAGATAAGGCAAAAACAAAATTCGCCTGATAAAGACCAACATTAAGACCATTTTGGGCTAGGATTTGTTCAACCATATAGACTATGTTATCTCCCCCCAATCGTTTTGTTGGACTATCCTTACCACTTGATCTGCATCCTTGTTCCTATTGACCAATACTACATTTGGGCCATTTTGACCTAAGTCTCTTTCGACTACCTTGGATGTCGGTTGTTCGACCAGTTGGGGCATAACCAATTGTTGTACTTGATTATTTGGAAAACCTTCATTGTTTGCAACTTCTGGATTTTGAATTTTCCCAACTCCTTGGATATGAGGAACTGTGGAATGGAGGCTTGAAGACCACCAAAGAAATCAGCAATTCGGCCCATTTGATGTGTCAATTATTGGTAAGTATGGTTTGTGTTTTGGATTAAAGGATTAAACAAATTGCCAATTTGTTGTGCAATCATATTAACCATATCATGGTTAATATCATCTATTTGTAGCCTCACATCCAAGAGGAAACTAGTAGTTGAGGGTTGCATAACTTGAGAGATACATTCTAATCCTCCTTTGGGCTTTGCTATTCGACTAGGATTGCTTATAGCGTATCTTAATGCTAAGAATTAATAAACAAGAAATGCAATAGTAGTTGTATTATATGCACACATAGATGAATTAGTTTATAGGTCTGTCATCATTGTAGTTGGCATGCCATATGGATATTCCTAACAACTATGGGGCAACGTAAAGCTTAGGAGGAATGAAGGCCTAGGGTTTCCTATAATGGTTTGTGTAACCCTAAGAGTAGTTGGTTATGGTGGGGGACCCACCACCTCTGGTAACATTGTCGAAACTGACTTTTGACTTGCAATAGGAGCGGTTACTCTAACGGGTGTTAAAATACCTACACCACCAACCATCGCTTCAAGCTGTTGTTCTTATGCATTTGGAGCATTGTTTTGGGGAAGGGAAGGATTTTTTTTACGATTGACGAGCCATTTCAAGAATTTACCACTCCTCGAACGCGTAAACACTCAAACATATAAAACATTACATGTATGAAGAACAAAACAGAAAATAAGAACACCAACACTTTTCTGTATAAGTTTATCCATTTTCCATAAAATATTCCCTTTGCCCGTGCCAAATTGATTATTGGTATTTTTAGTAAACAAATCACAAGTTTTAGTTCACTTCACTTAAAGGATTTAAATTGAAAAAATTCCTAAGGATATTTTGTGTAAGAAATTTGAGAAAGTAAATTTGTGTTTAAAGGTTTTTAATGTGAAAGACTCAAAAGCGTAATGCATAAGTGTTTAAATATACAAAAAGGAAAAAAGTAAAGCAATTGTATAAAACTGATTGAATTAAAAGTGGGACGCAAGTTCATACATTTTTAAAAAAATCTTGATCTTTGTAACTTGAATGTGAATTCTATAAAGAATAATAATGAAAAATGCGAACCTTTTTTAGGGCCTAAATTTTGATACCGTGAAACAATCGCCTCCTTAGTACCAAGTTAACCGGATTTTTTAGAATATTGACACTTTGCTGTGCAAAATGTTAACCGTCTTTTCAAGAAGAAAATAAGGAAATAATTATTCCTTATTTGCATTTTCTAAATCTAAATTTTAAATTATTTTCTCTGGAATCTTTCAAATCGGTTAGATATTTTTTTGTTTCTTTATTAAAGTGATAAGAAGTGTAGAAGTTTCATCTCTTTCTTTATGTTAACTCAAAATCCAATAAACTATCCCCACAGAAAAAAAAAATCTAGTAAACTGGACCCACAGAGAAGATGTTTCGCGAGAAAAATACGTAACCTAATAATGCTTCTAGTTTCTTCTCCTCTTCCATTAATATTTCAACAATCTCTCTCTTTCTTCCATAATTCTTCTATTTATTCTCTTCTGTACCTCCTTGCGAACCTTCTAGAACTATCACGATAAAAAATAATAATTGCATCCCTCGTGCTAGATTCTCCTCGGCATTGGCTAATATGCATAAGGATTTTCCTTATGCACCATGCATAAGTCAATCTAAGCCATTGGATCATGTTTTTAATCCAATATTGAGTATTGAGTAATGAGTATTGAGTGGTGAGTATTGAGTTTTGAGTAGTGAGTGTTGAGTATTGAGTAATAACAATTGATCTTTAGAATTTGATCTAATGATCCAAGGGTCCATAATAATCTATGCACGGTGCATAGATTTTTATCTATGCACGGTAACTGCACCCATTCTCCTCTATGGCTCCATCAGTGAAACACAATGGCGACTCCTCAACTATGAAGCACGGACAGCTCTAGGAGTAGGCGTGTCGCGGTGTCCGACACACGTCGGTGTCCGACACTTGTATGACACCCGTACGACACGTGTCGGAAAAGTCAAACAAGTGTCGGAAAAGTCAGACAAGTGTCGGAAAAGTCAGACAAGTGTCCCCTAAAAAATAGTTTTTTTCTTTGCTTTGACACTCTTTTAATCAATGTCTGACACTCGTATGACACTCATACCACATATTTTTGACAACTAAGACAAATATTTCAAACAAAAATTTGTTTTATTTCTTTGCTTCAACACATATTTATATATTTTTTGGATAAATCTCACACATCTAAAAGAGTTAGACATGTATTGAAACAATGTTATCAATAAAGAATTTTAGACATTAATTTTGATCAATATATGGATAAATGAAACTTAAATATTAGCTTATATATAGCGGTGTCGGTGTCCTCTATTTTCAATATTATCGGTGTCAGAGTGTCCGTGTCGTGTCGTGTCCCGGTGTCCGTGTCGGAGTCTGTGCTTCATAGCTCCTCAACCGGCGAGTCTCAAAGATCAACTCCGACACCGTTTATCACCAAGACGTACCAGATCGTTAACGATTGCATGATCGACGACGTCGTTTCATGGAATGAAACTGGAACATCGTTCGTCGTTTGGAACCCTCCCGTTTTCGCGAGGGATTTGCTTCCTAAGTATTTCAAGCACAATAATTTCTCCAGCTTCGTTCGTCAACTCAATACTTATGTAATTCTTTTATCATCATTGTAGTTTTGGTTAATATTTTCACTTTTTTATTTGAATTTTTTTTATTTGTGTTCGTTTTTGTTGGATGTTTAGGGATTTAAAAAAGTTGTGCCTGATCGGTGGGAATTCTCTAACGAATGCTTTCGAAGAGGCGAGAAACGGCTTCTATGTGATATTCAGCGACGGAAAATCGTTTCAAAATCGCCGTCGGTGGCTACCAGTTCCGGTGTAACTGCGTATGCTACAGCAGCGGTTTCAATTCCGACTGCAAAGCCGATCGTTTCGCCGTCAATTTCGGGAGAGGAGCAGGTGATATCTTCGGATATTTCGTCGCCATTTGAGCAGGCGGCACTGTTAGAAGAGAACGAGAGGCTTAGAAAGGAGAACATGCAGTTAAGGATGGAAATAGAGGACATGAAATCCCTCTTCAATAATATATTCAGTCGTATGTCTAATGATGCCAAATTTCAAGTGGAAAGCGGTGCACAGGGAAAAGAGTGTTGCTGCACCCCAATGAAGACGCTTCATCCATTGCCGGAGAAGCGGTGCGATGGCGAAGATGCGGCGGAGATGGTGGTGGATGATAATTATCCGAAGCTGTTTGGGGTGGCGATAGGTAGGAAGCGAGCGAGAGAAGAAGGAAAGTGTGTTGATGATAATACAGTGTTTAGCCTGAATCAATCAGTTCACATAGACGAGAGAAATCGGAGTCGTTTGATTTACAGAAATGTGTAAAGAGAACAACAAAGTTCTAAATCAAAGTGTGTACAGGATAGGGAACACGTTAGGCTACGTTAGGAGCGGCGTAGACAATTTGAGTCCTTAAACACGGATACGCAAGTTTCTGATGTTGTAACCGTTTGGTACAGTTACATTTTTTCTGATGTTACACTTCTCTTCCTTTTTATTTTTTGTTTTATTTTATGCATTGCTGAAAAATGTTAATGGTACTTGAATGTTTTATATTTGGACGAAATAATGGACTGGAATGTTTTCACTTCTCTTTCTGAATGCTTAATATTTTTGTAACTCGTTTGAAGGCTTAGTTTGCCCATGCATAACTTCTACAACATTGCTCACACTATAATATTGAACGGAGCTATATTTAATTTTGTTCCATTGAACCATCAATTTTGCCTTGGAGCTATATTTAATTTAGTTCCATTGAATCATCAATTTTGCCTTGTCATAACTATTAAAGCATTGCCTACACAACTACTATGTCTTATGAAATAGTTTGAAATTTGTTTCTAAATTATATGAGCCAATTAAATTATTGAATTAGGTTCATTAATTAAATGAGTTGAATATGAGCTAAAAATTAAGTTCGTTAATTAAATGAGTTGAACTTGAACTATGTATAATTCGATACATTAAGTTCAAGAGTCAACTCGATTATTTATGAGATGAATTATATTGTTTTTAAGAGTATGTTTAAAAATTTGCTCCAAATCTTAGTCTTATATCTTCTTTTAATTTAACGATTTTAATTGATAATTTATATTTTTAAGTGAGCAAAGTATTTTTTAAAAATATTATATAAATAAAATCAACATTATATAAGTTATAATCTTATAACTTTTATTTTTTTTTTAATATTTTTTATTTAAAAAAATATAAATTTAAAATGTCAAATATATAAAAAGAATAGACTTTAAAAAATGACGTTTAAGTTCATGAAACAAACGAGTTGAACTTAACGAGATGAAACTAATAAGTTGAATCGAGTTGTTCGTGAACTTCTAACGAGTCGAATTTATGTTAAAAAAATTCAGTGACGAATTCTAATCAATATTTGAGTTGAATCAATTTTTAACGAGAAGAGCCAAGTCGAGACGAGTTTGACTCTACTTCCAGCCTTGTTATGCCTTAATATCCGTGCATATTTGCTATTTAAATCTAAATAAGAACTAGATCAATAATAAAGTTTTATTCTATTAAATGAGATCGATTTTTTGAATTAATTTTATTATAATGCTCAACTAAAGATTATGTTTTTATTAAAATTGTTAATATCGAGATCTTTCTTAATAATTTTTTTATAGTCTTTTTAAATTTTTTTCTCTAGTTATTTGACTACTTTTATAAGGAATAATGTTTTTGCTAAATTATTCACAATGTATACTGGTACAGTATATAGAAACAAATTTCCTATCATAATAAGTAATAACTGCTTCCTACTGTTATTGCTTAATTTTTGCTAATTAGTTACACTTAGATTTAATTGCTTGATTCTAGAATAGCTCTCATCTTGAATATTTGATCCTAAAGTAACTCTTAATTTAAATGTTTTGAGATGATACCATATAAAGATTACTGTTTTTTCTATGCTATTCACAATGTATATTGGTACAATATAAGAAAATCAATTTCCTTTCATAATAACTTCTTCATATTGATATTGTTTAATTTCCTCTAATTAGTTACACTTTGATTTGATTGCTTGATTTCATAATAATTCTCATCTTAAATACTTGATACTAGAGTATCTCTTTATTTAAATGCTTTGATTATGTAACCTTAACAACTTTCTATCAGTTTTATTCTCCTTACCACAAAATCTAGGTATTCTCTTTACATTCTCAAGCCACCTAAGTCTATTTTTTATCATCTTCTTTACTATATGTGTTACCTCAATACTCTCTCTAATATTTTTATTTCTAATCTTATTTTGTCGAGTCGTACCATACACCCACTGCAACATCCTCATCTATGCTATGTTTAGTTTATTTTCATGTTGATTTTTAATCATTCAACATTCTATCACATACAATATCACATGTTTTACCATAATATGGAAAAAAATCCTCCAACTTTAGCGGTACCTTTGTGTTACATAAAACACGTGAAGTCTTTCTTCATTTCAACCACCCATCATGAATTTGATGGTTTAAATTCTCTTATATTTTCCAATTATTTTATATTATGGATTCAAGATATTTAAATCGTGTGACTTAAGGGATGATATGGTTTCAAACTTTCACCTTAGGTTAGAAACACCTCTTCTTTTGTTGAACTTACATTTCATATACTTAGTCTAACGCATGCTTAGGCGAAAACCATGTGTTTCTAAAGCTCGTCTCCAAATCATGAACCTCTCATTTAAATCCTCCTTCGACTCTACAAGAAGGACTATATCATTATCCAAAAAATATATATGCATTTTGGTGCTAGTTATTATATGTGTTTCGTGAATACATTCAAAATTAAAGTAAAAACGTAAGGGCTTAGTGTTAAACTTTGATGCGAACCTAACGTAATGGGAAAATAGCCTTCTCACCATCCTATTTTTGCACGCTAGTCAATACTCATTCATACATATATTGGATAGCTCAAATATATGCAATCCTAACTTTTTTCTCTTCTCATGAGATTTACACAAAATATCTTTAGTCACTCTATCATATGCCTTATTCAAATGAATAAAAATTAATTGCATGTCTAGTTGGTCTATTTGATACTACTTTATCACACGTCGTAATAGATAGATCGCTTCCATGGTCGACCTTTCAAGCATAAAACCAAATTGATTTTTGGTTATTTGAGTCTCTTATTTTAATCTTTGATCAATCACTCTTTTCCATAACTTCACTGTATGACTTATAAGTTTAATCTCCCTGTAATTTTCTTAATGCAGTATATTTTCATTGTTCTTACAAATTGGACTAAAAATTTTGTTCTCCATTCATCTAGCATGCATTTTGACATAATAATTTCATTAAAGAATTTGGTGAGTCATTCACTATAACGAAAAAACACATTTAATCTTGATTTGATATGAGGTGTTACTTTGGTTTCTACACCATGTAACGAAGGACATCATAAAATGTGTCACTTTACCTCTTGGTTTTAGATCCATCGATGGGTATGGTGTAAAGATTATGGGTTTGATCTCCAGGTAGATTCTTTTGAAAAATTTTAAATGGCTAAAACACCTTTTCTCTCAGTTTTGACATTTAATCAAAGGGTAAACACAATTGAGTTTATTATATATAATGTGGTTTCCTTATTTCACGAAGCCCTAATTGAACATATAACTTTTTAAAATTGATTTACAAAATAATTTTATTATATTTAATGTGGTTTGCTTATTTCACGAAGCCCTAATCAATATTTTTGAGCATATGGTAATTCATCATTCATCTTGTAAATTTGTTCTTGTGATGCTTTAAAGCCATTTTTCATCACACTAATCAAAACTACTCTCGTCGATATGGTTGTTCTTATCGAAGCTTGTCAACAAATGATTTCTAATACTTAGCATTTTCTCAACGTAGGTTTCTTTGACTTTCTGTTAACTGGAAATTACAGGCTAATAAATGCCCCCAAAAATGCCATTTTCGATCATATGTGTCAGATGGAAGAAATGTGGCTTTTTTTGTAACTCTTCGACACTATTTCAACTAGCCAGTACACGTCACATCAAGTATACGTTTTAGTCATCACACACTACTACGGAAAATACCTTTCGTCAAACAATATTACGACGAAGTTTCTTTAACCGTGGTGGAAACACGTTTTTGGGCTTTTTTTTGTTTTTACTAAAAGATCTTTCACTACGGCCTTCGATAAACTCTGTAGTAAAATGTAACAAGAGTTACATGGTTCCAATTCCAATTTCTTCATTATCCCAACTCCTTGTATATCATTACAATTATTATTTTCAACCGTGGTGTAAAGCCCAATCATTGCATCACGGTTCTTCTTGTTAACCGTGATGAAAGTGATATTTTTTAAATATATAAGCGAAAGTGCTCTGCCGCCAAGTACATAATAGCAGTTTCTCTTTAAAAAAAAGCGTAACGTATTTCACTTTTCTCTCTCAAAACTTAACCCTAACATCCATGTCGCTCTTCACACATACTGCAACCTTCATATCTGTTTTCACCAATCATTACCTTGAGGTTCGTTCGTTAAACTTATGTTCGGATTTTGTTTACGTTTCATGTAAAAAATGGATTCTCATTTTTTCATTTTGGGAATGTTCTCATTTTTTTAGATTTGTCTTCACCAATCGCTACCTTGAGGTTCGTTCATGAAACTTATGCTCCGATTTCATTTATGTTTCTTGTTTAAAATGAGTTCTCATTTTTTTAAATTCGTCTTCACCACCTTAACAAAGTACATATTTTGGCTATGGTACATATAGTTTGTGTTGCTATAAAAAAATACAAGAAATATGAAACTATTGTGGAAACTTCATCCACCTTGTATTTCTTTTTTCGTAGCATCATAATTAGATGAACTTCATAATTTCTTGTTCCACGATTAGTTATAATAAAATGTGCGTTCTAGAAACATTTTATCATATCTTCTGTTGTTGTATGTTGTTAGTGTTTTGTTGCTAAAAGAAAGGGTTTTTCTTTTTGTTGTATGTATTTATTGTGTTGTTGTTGTTGATAAATGTTGTCATAACAAGAATAAAACATTGTTAAGTCACAAGAAAGATGTTTCTTGTGACTTAGCAATATTTTGTTCTTTAAAATTTTATATAGATAAATGTTCGCAGAACAATAAAAAAACAATGCTTTGTGAAGAACAAATATTTAAAATAAATCAATATGTTGGGTGTCACATTAATATTTTCATTTTCTAAAAAGAATTAATCAATCAAAATAAAAGAATAAAAAATACACTTCAGTCAATTTTTTTTTAAATGATCAAACTTTACCCATACACAAAATTTATTTAAAAAAATCAAATATAACACTTATATGATAATATAAAATTATTATTATTTTAAAAATTCTTACTTAAATATGTTGGACCTGCCCCAATTAATATGATGTCACCTCTAATTATACGTAGATTTTTACTTCCTTATTAGCATATACTCCATTTAGAGGAGTTAAATGAAAATCTGAATGACTAAATATATAAATAAATTTTAACAACTTCTCTTCTATTGAACCATGATATTTAAATGAAAATCTGAATGAGTAAATATAAATAAATTTTAACAACTTCTCTTCTCTTGAATCATGATATTTAAACTACTAGTATTAAACTCTATATACTTCAAATCACTTAATTGATTAGTCATAGAGAATAATTTAGACGAGTATTTTTTATAGAACTGTATTGGGAAATCTTATCATGGAGGCTTCAATAATTGGGCCAGGTTTCACATAAGCCCATTGATGCATAGTTTCTCTCAATAGTTTTAAAAAATAGGAAAATGTTCTTTCTACCTTTTTGAGTATATTACAACTTCGAAAATTTTAAAAAAAAATTTATACGTCTGAAAATTATCTTCGAAGGCACCTAAATTATAGAGAAAGATATATTTCCAAACCAAATTTAAACAGAATAAAAATTTATCAACAGTTTCATCTAAGATTTGTGTAAAAAATATGCGTTTGAAGATGGAGGCATTTGAAACTTTTTATAGTGTGTGGGATAACTAAGGATGGAAAGAATATTCTTCAAAATTTATCTGGAGTTAATTTAAAATTCTGACTTGTGTGAAAAAAAAATCATAAACTTTTAAATAAATGTGATTTTTGCATGGTTTTAAAATGTAGTAGTTGTTAAAACAGGTTTGATCTAAATATTATTGGGGTTGGAATCCTCACTATTCATACAAATGATCTTGCTTAAAACAGTAAGATATTTTAATATGTTTCACTTAAACATGAGTTATCTGTTCAACTTGACTTGGATCAAACCTACTAATCCAACATTCTCAATTGACTATTAACAAGAAAACAAGAAAAAACCAATTGTTATACCCTAAGCCTACAAATAGAAAATTTTTAGGGTATGTCTGAATAATAATTTGTCAATGTGTTTTAGGTAGTAAACACTACTATTAATTTTTTCTTTCTTTCTTATGTTAGTGAGCCTAAAACAATTATTTTCGTCTCACTCTTTGTCTTGGTTTTCTTCATTCACGTTTGACCAAAAAAATAATTGAAATAGTTTAGTATATATGACTAATATATCAAGTACTATAAATTAAAAGTAGGGTTAAATGTAATTTACCTCCCTAATCTTATAGGTGTAGTTCTACATTCCAACCTAATTTATTAAATTAAACAATTTATTCTCTATTCCCTTTAAATTTTCCTTTTCTTTGGGCCTTCCATTTTATCAAAAAAGAATGTAATGTTTTTACAACTTCCCCTGTTTCTTATGATTCAATTCTTAAAAATAATCATAAAGTGAAATTTTTTAAAAAAATACTAAGAATACATTTATAAATTTGGTGGAATATGTATTAATTTTAATTAATAAGTGTTTCACAATGTGTATGTTAAAGAATATGTTTCTTATACTCTAAAAAAATTTAAAACTATAAGCTTTTCTAATAAAAAACTGAAAATATCTACTCACATCCTTCGATGCTCTCTTTTAATTTCTTTCATTTAATTTAACCGAGAGGTTTATATTACAAAAACTAAACAAAAAAATTTGAACAATTTTTCCCTTTCTATAAATGTGAGACAAGAAATATGTCATATTCACGATACTCTTAATGTAAGTGCTTTCTAAATTGCCAAGGCACAATACATGATTTAAAGATGGCTTGCACAACCAACAGAGAGTCATTTTCAATCCAAAGTTTTGTTCATCCTTTCTCTTTAGCAATATCAACCGCTCTAATTACGACACTGAGCTCAGCAAGAATGGGAGAAGTTCAAGGAAGATGTATAGAAAAATCCAAGATGAAGTCTCCATCCTTGTCTTTAAAGATCTCACCACAACTAAAAATAGAGGTGTTTTTATTGTAAGTTACATCACATTTTATGCTTGTTAAAAATATAATATGTGACAATCTTCAGATATGAAGGGTTGTCATAGCTTTTTAGGATTCTTATAGTGTTAGAGCAAGCTCACGCATGGATGGTGATAAGTTCTGTATATAGTATTTTGTGTAGTTAATTTGATGTCATCTCCTCATTCAGAAAATTAAGTAGTTAACTTTATGTCATCTCCTTATTCAGAAAATTGAGGGATTTATAAGAGATCTTTTGGGTTGGTTAGAAGCGGTTTTTCTTAATTTCCTCTGCAAAGATGTGGAGTGGAGAAAGATTGATTCCTCTTTGAATTTTGGGGGAGAAAGTTTCTCCTCTTTGGCTAATGTTTTCATATTGCTACTCCTTGAAGACCTAATGGAACACGTTTGATAAACGAGTTGGATTGTGGATACTAAGTCGGGCAAACCAAGCTTCAGACAAGCAAATTCAATCCACCAATCAGGCGCAATTTCAGGCGTTCGCCCAATATTGCTACACTTAGCTCATTTTTGCTACGGACAATTTTTTATGGCCCAATAAAATTATTCCAATACTCATTTACATTTTAGCTAATCCAAATTAAGGAGTTGTCAATGGAAACCTCTTCAATAAAAGGAGCTAGAGGAGGGTGTATATTGATATTGAAAGCTTGGGAAAGATTGAAATCAGCATTACTTAGAGCTTTATATTTGCAATTGTAAATTGTTAATACATTTCCTCATTTCTATGTTGGATGCCCTCTTCAGCAATGTATCCTTTTCATTTAGGTAAAGAAAAAAGTCATGTTGATAGTTTTACTTTACTTAAATATATAAGAAATAAGAAAATGTAATTTTATTGAGAATATGTATTCTAATAGCATAAATGTATTACCTACCTAAATTGGAATTTTGTTCACAAATTCATTTATTTATAACTTTCTTTCCAAAAAATTCTCACCCATTCAAAAATCTTCATTTATAACTTTCTTTCCAAACAATTCTCACTTGGAACTTTGTTCAGAAATTCATTTATTTATAAACAATTCCCACTTGGAACTTTGTTCACAAATTCATTTATTTATAACTTTCTTTCCAAACAATTCTCACCCTTGTTTTGCCATAAGGAAGCACTCATGACCTATTTTGTCCATTCTTGTAGAAAGGATAGTTGCTAGTTGTTTCATCAATTATCATACACTTTGAGAAACCAAACTTGCATCACACGCAATCCTTGATTAGTAAAAATCACAGATATTTTTAGAATAATATTGCTTGGACAAAGCCATCAGATACTTCTCATATTATGCACAAACTCAACAAATACATAATATTATTTTTGCCAACAAGAACTTCTAATAAGCTTATAATCTAGATTATAGATTATTCAACTCTAAGCTTATGTTAGAAAAAAGTGTCACTACTATTAATACTAAATCAGCAGCTACAATGACATAATAAAAACTAGTTAATCATTCATCTCCTTTCATTCCCTTCAAGAATTTGTGCACTTGAAACATGGTAGGCCTGTTTGCCGGATTATCCGAGAGACAAACACAAGCAATCTGCAGCATTTGAAGCATCATCTGCTTCGAATCCGCGTCGAGAACTGTCGGATCAAGAACAACAGCTGCCTGACCCTTCTTGATCTTCTGACCAACCCATCCAACCAAGTTTCCACCTTCAATCTCTTTGAAATCTGGTCCTGTCGGCTCTTTCCCGGTCACAAGTTCGAGCAAAATGACACCGAAACTGTAGACATCGCCTCTTGTTGTTGATCTTCCACTCTGTCCATACTCTGGTGGAATGTAACCGAATGTTCCAGCAATATCGGTAGAGATATGAGTTTCACAAGCACTGATCAATCTTGCGAGTCCGAAATCAGCGACTTTTGGCTCAAAATCTTCATTCAGTAAAATGTTACTAGCTTTCACATCTCTGTGAATGATGTGAGGTATAAAACCATGATGAAGGAAAGCCAATCCTTTTGCAGCACCAGTTGCAATTTTGTAACGTTTGTTCCAATCAAGGATCTCGAGTCCCCCGGTTCTATTTCTCAACCAAAGGTCTAAGCTTCCATTTACCATGTATTCATAAACAAGGAGTTTTTCCTCACACATTGAGCAATATCCAAGCAATGAAACTAGGTTTTGATGCTTTACCTTTCCTAAGGTTTCCATTTCAGCCATGAACTCGCGATGACCTTGCGTTTTAGCTTCACTAAGCTTCTTCACAGCAACTGTTCTTCCATTTGATAAAGTAGCTCTATACACAGTTCCGAACCCTCCGTCTCCGATTATGTTTGTCTTGCTGAAATTATCGGTAGCTTTGAGGATATCGACCAAAGTTAATTTCAAAAGAGGCTGCTCAAACATTGCTACATTGATACTCAAAGGTTCCTTTGATTTGCTACTGCTCAAGAAGTAAAGATTTTGATCCAAAAAACTATTCAGTTTGCGATCGTCGAGTTCCTCAGGATCATTTTGCTTCCTGCTAATCCATCTATGCAAAACAAAAGCAAAGATCAAGGTTATTAATATAACCGTAATGGCGATTCCACCAAGCCTCCATGCATTAAACGATGCATATCTACTGATGCTTTTGACCTCACAATTTGTACCCAACATTTGGCCACAGAGGTTTATGTTTCCTGCAAATCTAACCTTCGAAAGGTTTTGGCAAACACCGGTTCTTGGAATAGGCCCTTCCAATCTGTTTTGAGACAGATCTAGGTAATTCAAATTTACTAAGCTACATAGCTTCTCTGGAATCTTTCCAGATAATTGATTAACTGAAACATCAAAATACTCGAGTTGCATTAGATTCCCAAGGTCGGAAGGAATCTCGCCAGACAACTGATTTTGATGAAGATCTAAAATCGTCAAATAGGAAAGATTTCCCAAAGACCACGGCAAGTTTCCATCGAAGCAGTTGTGACTTAAATTCATTGTTTCAATCCTCCATGTCATGGAGTTTGAGAAAAGCTCCCCGACATGGCCTGAAAGCCTGTTATTCTGCACATAAAGACCGACAAGGCTTTGCACGCCTGACATGATTGACGGAAGCTCGCCACTGAGCACGTTATAGCTCAAGTCCAAGTGAGTCAACTCCTTCATATTCCCAAAACTAATTGGAATTGAACCAATCAACATATTTCCTGTCAAATTCAGCTTCACCAAACCAGTCAACTTTCCGAAACTACCAGGGATTGTACCCGAGAATTGATTATGTCCCAAATATAAACCTTGGAGTGTGGCAGCATCTCCAAGCTCTGCTGGAATGGAACCGGACAACAAGTTTCCAGACAAATCCAAAGTTGTTAGATTCGTCAAACGCGAGAGTGATCTCGGAATGCTCCCGGTAAGCATGTTGTTGCTAAGCAATAGATCCACAACTACTACACAGCTTCCCAATTCATCAGGTATGGTGCCAGACAATCTATTGTGAGAAAGATCAAACACGCCAAGATGTTGAACAAAGCTCAAATCAGGGACTGTAAGTTGTCGAAAATACGAAGATTCCTTGGAAGGAATAGACCCTGAGAGATTATTGTGAGAAAGAACTAGGCACTGTAATTCACTTAGTTCCACTAATTTGTCAGGAATAGAGCCGTTGAGTTGATTGTTTCCAAGGTCCAAGGTAGTGAGTGAAACGCAATCGCCAAGCTCGATAGGAATTTTTCCTTCAAGCATGTTTCCATTCAAATTAAAAACTGAAAGACTTTGAAGACTTCCAATTTCCTTCGGAATAGTACCTTTGAGACGGTTATTGCTAAGAACAAGCCTTTGTAGAATAACCGCACTCCCAATCTCCACAGGAAGAGAACCTTCCAAGTGGTTATTCGCGGCGGAAAACTCCATCAAAGTCGATAAATTCCACAAACTAGAGGGTATCTGTCCACTGAAATTGTTGTCGTCCAAGTCCAACACCATCAACGGAAGCTCGGAAAGGTACTTCGGAATTGAACCAACAATCTGATTATTCATCAAAACCAACTGAGTAAGGTTCTTACAATTAACAAAAGCCTTCTCAATTGTTCCACTAAGATAATTATCATCAAGATCAATCTCCAAAAGTGAAGCAGCATTACAAAGCTCCTCAGGTATAGGACCAGTCAACAAGTTACTACTCAAACTGAGATGCTCCATTACAGAACAATTCCCAAGCTCGGGCGGAATCACACCCGAAAACCGGTTAGCCGAAAGCAAAAGAGAATCAACATTAGTCCACTTCCCAAGCCAAGCAGGCAAAGGACCATGGAGAAGATTCTTCTCGGCTGAGAAAGTTCTTATTGGAAGCTCAGAAAGCTCTTGAGGCAATGAACCAGAAAGTGAATTGAAAGAAAGCATCACAGAAGTTAAATTTGAACAGTTCCCAAGCTCTGATGGAACTGACCCATTAAGCTCAGAAAAGACAAGGTTCAAAATTTTCAAATTTTTCAACTTCCCAATAAACTTTGGGATTGAACATCTCAAAGGGTTATAAGAAAGGTCAAGTTTAGTCAACGATTTCAGCTTCTCCATTTCTTCAGGTAATGGACCTTCGATCAAACAAGAAGGTGAATACAAAATTTCAAGCTTCGAAAGCTTTCCAATCTCCTTAGGCAATGTACCAGACAATTTGTTTATCCCAACGTAAAGTGCAGTGAGATTCTTCCAGTTTCCGATTTCCGACGGAAGTTCGCCGGAAAACGAGTTGTTCGAAATATCAACAGAAATCAAAGAAACTGTTCCGGTGAAAAGAGTTAACGGAAGAGAACCTGAGAGAATGTTGTTACTAAGGTCCAGAAACTGAAGGTCGGTCAAGTTCCCGAAACTCTCCGGTATTTCTCCGACGAGTGCATTACCGGATAGGTCAAGCGTGTGAAGCTTCGTTAGAACCCCAAACTCCGGTGGAATCTTCCCGGAGAACGAGTTGGAACCGAGTCTAAGAGTTTTCAGGTTAAACAACCGGCCAAACTCACCGGGGATTTCGCCGGAAAACTGATTATCTTCAAGGTTGAGGATAGTAAGAAAGGAGAGAGACGAAAGAGACAAAGAGAGATTGCCTTTAAGGTAACGAGAAGGAAGAGAGAGCGAGGTGACTCGTCCGAGTTGACACGTGACACCAACCCAGTTACAGTGAGGAGTTGCAGAGTGCCATGAAGAAAGAAAGTGAGAATTTTGAAGAGACCCTTTAAAAGAAAGCAACGAAAGTTTCTCTGGGTTGTGTTCATTTTTGTCTCCAATGGCGTAACATGAATGGAACACGACAAGGTACGAGAGAACAAGAATGTTAAAAGGAAAAGCCATGGAAGAGTGAAAACGAGGAAATGAGATGAGAGTGTCTTTGTTGTTGTTATTAAGGTATTTTTATTTGGTAGTTGAACATGCAGAAAATGCCATTGAAGAGAAATGAAGAAGAGTGGTGTAGTGAAATAGTGGTAGTAGGAGAAGCATGAAAATTGAAAACCATTGTTAATGTTGTTGCTGTTGTTATGAAATATGAAAAGAAGAGAGAGAAAGGTTGTACAGTGAAGTAGTGCTAAAAGAAGAAGGACGTGTCAGAAGCAAGCACGCATCGCACGTGATTTCAACCTTCATAACGGCAAATAAATCCTTTCTCTTGTAGACACGCCTTATACGCTTTTTCTTTTTAGAAAATAACCTATATTAATTGTTTTTTCGACAATGAAAGATTTGTATTAATGACTAATGTCATATACTCCCTCCGTTCCTTTATAAGTGTCACTTTTAGCAAAAAAAATTGTTTCTATTTAATTGTCACTTTATAGGTATAAAGTCAATTATATCCCTGCTTTTTTAATTGACACGTTAATTGAGGAGTGTTTATGAAAGAGAAATGATAAAGGTAAGGGTAAATTAGGAAAAAAGTTGGAAATAATAGTTCTTTTTTGGTTGTCTTGGTAATATAAATTTTGGCAAGTGTGACACTTAAAAAGGAACGGAGGGAGTATATAGGTCAAAAAGAAAAGAGACTAATGTTGTATGAAAAGAGTAAAACTATTCTACCAAAAAATAATAATTGTAGTAGATGACTTAGCTACTACCTCCATCCTATGATAATAGATTTATTTGAACATTTTATATAGGTTAAAGAATTAAATGAATAAAAGAAAATATCGTATTTTTATTGTATTGTTGATGTGAATAGTAATTGTTTGATAAACTAGTTGATAACTTATCATTTATTGATAAACTAGTTGATAACTTATCATTTATGATTAACAGCTGATGACCGACAATTTATGGCTTATAGTAGAGGATTGGTGATTTATAGCAGTTAGCTAATTTATTTGGTAAAATTAATGATTCAATTATTTGATAAATTAAAATGACATAAAAAGCATTTAATATATAATTGTTTCATTTTATATTAAAATAAATTATAAAGGATAGTTATCAGTTTTAGTTAAAATAATAATAGTAAAAGTGGAAGAAAAAATAATAAGCTAAATATATAAGATAAAACGATATTTTAAATAGTATTTGAAAAATAAGCTATAAGCTCGTGATGAAAATATTGTTACTAAATAGGTCTTTTATTATCATATGAGTTTATAAGCTATAAGCTATAAACTCAAACAATGTCTGGCCAAATCGAGCCTAAGTTTAAGTATCAAGTATTAGTTGATTTTTTATTGCTATAAATATAAAAGGAAAGATATTAAATTGAATGAGAATGTGAAATTGTTAGTATATAAGAGACAGGGTCGTCTTTGAGGGTGTGCAACATGGGCTATAGCACATAGTTTTAAAATTTTCCACTTCTAAATCGTGACTAAATAGGATCTTATTGTATTTTGTCACAGTTAAACCATGATTACGTAGGCTCCTAGTTGTTTTGTTAAAGTTGAATTGTGGTTAACCTACAAAGATCCTCCAATAATTTAAGATGTCTCTGATAAAAGAGGTGGAACTCATGGAAGTATGAATAAGAAGAATATTGTGATGTAATTCATAAGCATTTTTATATCAAAAATACGGTTAGAGTCATTCCCGATTGATCTAACATGGGATGTCGGTGACTGTTAGATGTGATCAATAATTGAGATGAAGGTGGAGGTCGTGCTTCTATGTGGTGTCCATAAAGGAGAATCCATTTGTTCGTTAGTGAGTTGAGCTTCAAATTAAGCCGATGATTTGGGTTAGTCTTTATGGTCTTTTGGCCAACCCGAAACAGTTGTCTCCCTAGTCCTTGCTATCAGCTTTGAAGTAAGGGTTACTGGAGTAGAAATTAGTGAGATCAATTTGAGAATAGATATTTTTTTAAAGACATTTGTTCATTAAGAATGTGCCCCCCCCCCCCCAATAAAGGCAAAATTTCCTTATGGTGTTGAGTAAGGGAAGTTGGCATTGAAAATATGTGCATTCAATGCTTCTTGTGTAAATGAAAGATTGACTCGATAGAGGCTTCCATGTGCACCCACATGTGTAGGGTTGAGAGGAGATGCGCATCAGCATACTTGAGTGCAGTTACAGATTTGAGAGTTCATCTCAACTGTTGGATTTGACCTTTGCTCTTCAACTAGATTGTGACCATTGAACTTGACACTCTTCATGTCTATCAATTAGAAACTTTGAGCATTAATTTTACTTTTCCACTTTTTCTTTGTTCATGAGAGAAATTTATGCGAGTTAGTTAATTGTTGTCAAGGTTCTTTACATTTTGATTGTATCATTTGATTATATCCATATTATTTCTGAGTTCTCGAGAAACTTGCATTAAAATGTAAGGTATTTTCTCTTTTCTTCCTTTTTTTTTCATCACAGTTTTTGCTAGTTCTTTTAAAACGGTTAAGTTAGGAAACCCATATTTAGGTATTCCTATTATTGACCTCAGTAATGATGTTAAGATTATCAATGATGATTCTAACACAAAAACGGAAGGGATTAAAACGTGGGATAAGTCGTCTCTCCTTACTAGGATAGAAATGATAAAATTTGATGTTAGGTTTACTTTTAGTGAGATTTCGATGGTTGTCCCCTTACCCGTGGAGAATCTCAAGGAAGGACAGAAGACGCAAAATGTCGCTAAAAGTTTAGGTTGTTTGTTCAAGATAAAGGCCATTAAGATGAGGTAAGGTGGTAGTTAGAGGAATGGTCAAGATGTAATACTTATGGTAATAATTTTTTATTTGTTGACACTAAGAAGGGCATGTGGAGGAAAGTGCGACCAACACTGAGAAAGACGTGTGGAGGAAAGCGCCACCAACGATTGATCTTCCTGAAAAATGTTATTGGTTTATTAACCTTGGGTAAATGATGAAATTCTAAGGATTTTTATCTTAGTGTACTGGTGACAGGTGGATAAAGTACACTTAATGGGAAATGAGCTCGTCCTAGGATTGGAATATGACCTAATCGGGGAATGGTAAGTGTGTTTTTAGTCAGTATGAGATGTACCTATTGCCTCTACTTTAGTATCTTTTTTCTAGGATGAGGGTGTTAGGTCTACCAAGAAGAATCGTTACATGGTAGCCTAATTGATATATGAGGCGAGTACTAAGAAGGAGATTAAGAAAATTTTCGGTGCAAATTGTTTTAGTTATGAACTTCCTTACTTTATATTTAGCCAAGTCATTTTTTTCCATGAGAACTAACATGTGTTGTTTCCCTCTTTAAAATAACGTAGAATGTTTTGATATGATCAATGTGCTTAATAAAGAAGAGAGGGTTGTCCATTTCCATTCTGATGTACTAGAGACATTCCTTTTTTTTTTTGTAAAAGATATATTTTGATATTTTGACAAAAGGCCTTGTAAAAGAAGATGTTGGGAAAGAGAACCAATTTAAGGAGAGTGAATTTGAGAAGAAAGGTAAGCTCCAAAGAAAAGGTCTAGAAGCCAAAGGGTCGATGCTAGCAAGAAAACAAGTCCAATAAAGAAAGTTGTTATTCTAGAGAAATCTATTAGTAAACTTGTTGAGATGTCTTCTCCTATAGCTGTTAATGTTGACCAAAATAAGGAGAGGCAAGGAAAATGTCATGTTGAAGATGAAAACCCCAAGAAAAAAAATGAAGAGAATAGATAAATCAAGATAGATTATTTCTTGGGGGGAAATGACTGTTCTCGGTCTTGTTTCAAGCTTCCACCTTTCTTCTTCACTCTGGGCCTAGGAGAAACAAAGATTTTCATAACGTCATCGTAGAGAACAGATAAGCCTACATGTCCAATTTGGCCAAGACTGTGCTTTGTGAGCTGATAGCATAGTCTATTTATCTTATGCATAAGGTTACCACCCTAATTTCTTTATGGGCCATTGAAATATTTGTTATTTTATCTCTAGTAAGGCTATATGAAGAGAATAATCAATTATATAAGCACCTTGATTATGCATTCTCCGAGAAGGAAAAGTCCCTTAACGAGCTTAATCCTGCAAAGAAATCTCTAAAGGACAGCTATGACAAGATAATTGCTTACGTAAAGGAGGTTTAGAAGTACGGTGCTCCTACTTATTTGAAAGAGAATGTGACTAAGCTCAAAAATCTTGCTAAGAAATAGTGTGACTATATCAAGGAGAAGGAGATGGCCTTGAGAAAAGTTTGAGAACCTCCCATTGACACCGAGAATTATATTGTTGAGGTTGTTGAGGCTCTTAACCATGCTCAAAAAACTTTATAAGATAAGGAAAAAACTTTGCTCAAAATGCTCTATATGCACCATGTTATATAAATCTATAACATTTGTGTAGGTAAGGTTTGCATAAAACTTTCTTACTAGGGTGGGATATCTCTCCTTAGGGTTTTCAAAGACAAAGTCTTTTTACCTAGCAAAGTTAAATTCTTCCATGAAGGAGAAATCTTTGAAGAGTTCTTCATCTAAGTAATGAGTGGTGAAGAGCTCTCTATCTGAGTAGTTAAGGTTGAAGTTGGTTTCTTGAGCTAAGCTTGAGAAATCCTCAAAGAAGTAGGATGGTGATGGTTTGGGAAGAACGAGTTCTTTTTGGGGTCATTTTGAAGATGATGATGATTTAGGAAAGTGAAAAGTATTTTTTATGCAAGCAAGAAATGAGAAATGATGTTGTGAAGAAGAATGATAACGTACCTCTTTATATAGCTTTCATTTAATCGATTTGATAAATCTTTTAGGAACGGTTATATTTGAGAATTTTCTATTGCAAGTATCTCTTACAACATTTAATTCTCCAACCATACTTTGAGGTTCAATGTTCAAATTTTTACTGTTTTGAATATTCTAATAGATTAAGCAAATCGATTAATTTTCTTCATATGGGCTTCCTTGGTGTTTTGGTTTGTTTATTGGGCCTTGTTGCTTTCTTAACATCTCCAATTCATGCTTTTGATATCCCTAAGCTTAAAGAAACTTATTTAAAACATGAAAGAGTTAGAAATAATTAATTCTGAAAATCCGTAATAAAAGTGTATGTATTTAAAACATGAAAGGGTTAAAAATAATTATTTTAAGAGTTTAATCAGATTGACTAATCATTTCAATCTTAAAATAATTTTACCTATATCAAGAAAATAACATTCTTGATGAACTTATACAATGCTACCCGTTCAGAATTTACAAGGACACCGCCTCACAAAAGATCTCTCCTCACAAAAGCTTTTGGCTATAAGAACTAGTGAGAAAAAGTGAAAATGAAAACTTAGATATAGAAAAAGTGTGTCAATACACAATTCACTTTCTGGATGAAATGAAATGAGGAATAAAACCTCTATTTATAGGCTTAAAATTCTCCAAAAGAGGAAACGACATTAAATAATGAATGTCCGTTACGAATTGTTTTAGTTGGTCGATTAGCTAATTTGAAAATAACGTCCATGAGTTCCAAAATAAGAAAGAAGTGATATATAGTCGTTGCTAATCGATTGAGTGCGTTCAAATTGCCTTTTTCATCAAAAGCGTGCTAATCTTATCGATTAGATTAAGTCAAAAAATATTTTATGACTTTTCTAAAACTCCCATCATTTTCTATGCAACTTCTATATATACTTCTCAAGGTTTATTCTTTTCAAAATATTTTATACAAAGGTTTTATATTTGTGTGTGTGTGTGTGTGCGTGCACTTATACAAATAAAGAGCTTTTGATTTTACAAAAGCTCCATTCACTTACTAAATTGGGATATTAAATCCTCTTAAGCCTTTTTTGATAGAATCTCTTGTGTAGACTTTCTTTGAGGTTTCTTTTGCCTTGTCTGATAGATTTTGTTGTGTTGACACTTGCTTTGAGATTTCTTTTGAGGCTTTTGATGTAATAAATTTGTTTTGTCTGAAACTTTGTTGAAGTCTGATACTTTGTCAATCATTATCAAACTCATGACTTGTATCTTTTAACCGCTTAAGTGTATTGATTGAATTTCTTAATTATTGCATCTTTATTATGCTGAATGTTATCTTTCTTTTTTGATCTTTTACAATCATCATGTTGCATCTTTATCATGCTGAGTATTTGTTTTTGTTCTTCACAGTTGTCATCATTTTGATGTTATCTTTCTTTTATGATCTTTTACAATTATCATCATTAAAACAGAAACCTATTACCTGTAAAACAAGGTTCCATAAGAGTCTGTATTACTAAACTTGGTTGGAAGATTAAATGTGATGATAAAGCCCTTTGGTGCAAAGCTATGAGAGGAAAATGTGAAAGTAGATGCACAATTGAGTTATGAGAGGGAAATATGAAAGTAGATGCATTGCTAATCATGGAATGGAGGCTAAGACTCAAGTATTTGGAAGAAAGTTTTTGAAGATTGGGCTCTGTTAGATAACATGGCTATATGTTCTATGGGGGATGGCTTAAAAATCAGGGTTTGGGAGGACTGCTAGTTGGGCATGGTATCAGGCTGCATTAATTAAATAATACATATGGAATGGATCAAAGACAAATGACTATGTCAGAGCTCATTACTGATAGTGGTGATTGGGATTGGTGCTTGCTTAAAATTTATCTGAACCAAGATCTACTTGATAGGCTTATCTCAAACCAATCTCCTAGAGCAGGTTATGGGAAGGATCAATGTAGCTGGAGTGGTAATAGTAGGGGTTACTTCACAATCTCTAGTGCTATTGCAATTATCAACTTCACTAGTAAGAGTTTAAATAGTAAATAGTGGAGCAACATTTGGAAGATCACAGCACCTGAGAGAATTAAGTCCTTTATATGGCTTGTGCACCATAATGGAGTCAAGACCAAATAGTTCTTACGTTAGAGGGGAATTCGTGATCCTTATTGTATTAATTGTCCTAGCAAGGAAGAATATACCCTTCATGCTTTGAGGGATTGTAATATGGTTAACTATGTTTGGAGGAATCTTGTTAGGAGTACTTAGAAGGATGAGTTCTTTAACTCTTCTTTGCAAGAATGACTGGATTTGAACTTGACCAAGAACTTAGGAACAACTCAAGATCGTGGATATTGTGTAGCTATTTGGGTGACAGTGTGCCACACGATATGGTATTGGCGCAACCATGGACTTCACAACAAATATTATGTGATGCCTCGCGGTCTGCTAAATATCATTCTTGTGCGTGTGGACCAATATAGGGAAAACATAGCTTTGGTGAATAAGAGGGTGATCAGGCCTAGAGTTTCCAGGCAGTTTAAGTGGATTTCCCCAAAGATGGCTGGGTGGCGCACTTAACACCGATGGTATAGTTCTCAACACTGGGAGAGCCAATTATGGAGGTGTTCTAAGGGATATAAATGGTGAATGGTTGGATGGTTTAAGAACTTAGGCAGGTGCTCCATGATTGTAGCATAATTATAGGGAGTGTGGGAAGGTCTTCATCTAGCTCAAACTATATGGTGCAACTGTGTGGTGATTAAAACTGGTTATATGAAGATCTACAAGTTGCTTATGGAGGAGAATGAGCCACTTCAGCAGGGAATGAGTGTGCAAAATAATATCAAGAGAATTTTGATAAATATTGTAGAGACTCGAGTGATCCATATCTATGGAGAAGTAAACAATAATGCGACAATCTTGCCAAGGTAGGAGCAACAAGTGTACCAGATATTAGTGTGTTTCTTGAGTATCCTCGACAAATGTCTGAGTTTTATGTAGCTAACCTCAATGGAACCTCCTATGTGAAGAGTGTAATTGTGAAATCTCTCGCTTTTGGGCTTCACTCGCTTTTGGGCTTCAGCCCTCTTGAATCCAAAATAATAATAACAATAATTTAATAATAATGATAATAATAATAATAATAATAATAATAATAATAATAATAATAATAATAATAATAATAATGGAATCAAAACTCTTTTAAAATAAAATTTGAAGACTAATCTTGTGAATAGATTATAGTTAAGGGACCCACATTGTAATTTAACATTATATTTTAGTAAATAAATATTATAGATGTGCTTTGTTTATATCTATGTGATTATTTCTTAATGAAGTATATATTCATAAAGTGTACTATCATTTGCTCGAATTAAAATGAGTATTTTCCTTTTTTTTAAACTGAGAAATATATTAAAAACAAAAAGGAGAACAAACAACACAAAGGGGGGGGGGGGATAAAGCTAAAACCCCTTTAAGAACACAATCTAACCCTAGGAGTGCCTACCTTGTCTAAGAGGTAATCTTTAACTAAACTAGAATGTACATGATCAAACCAAAAGAATTTACCGAAAGATAATCCTAAATTCGCTAGAAGATCAGCACAAAAATTGGCTTCACGGAAAGCATGAGAAATCATAAACTCGATCTTACGAGTGTAATCAATACAGTGGAGCCAACGAGATCTAATCTTCCAAGGAACACGACTAGGATCCGAAAAAGCAGAGACAACCAATTTGCAATAAGTCTCCATCCAAACATTCTTGTAGCCAATCTCTTTGGCCTTTTCAATGGCAATAATAAAAGCCCATAGCTCAGCCTGAACAACATCCCCTTCACCCAAAAATTTGCAAAAGCTTCCCAAATACAAAGCTTGGCTATTACGGAAAATACCTCCACACGCACTCAACGAAGGAGAGCCACGAGCGAGACCATCCACATTAATCTTTATCCAATCAATTGGAGGAGGAGACCACACAACCTCCAAGAGACTCAAAGGTTTACTATGTGCTCGGTTAAAAATAATTTATCATTTGAAAAAAAAAAACCTTCATCTCAAAATAATTTATTCATTTATATAAAAGTTGTGTTAAGTGATTCTTTTAATATTAATATTTGATATGATAGTAATTATTATTTTTTATTGTATGTTCTATTTAATATTTAGACTAGTAAAAAAAACTCATGCATACGCACGGGTTCTGTTCGATTACGCGAATTTGGATATATTATTTATTTTAAATAAAAATATTAAAAAATAAAAAAAATTAGATAAATAATTGATTATTTCGTATAAAAAAATATTTACATCAATAGTAGATTTTTTCCCGTATACCATTTTTGAATAAAAAATATTTGGATCATAAATAACATTTTTCGTAAGTAAAAATATTTAGATCAATAATAAATTTTTTTCTGTATGCAAACTTCATTTTTGTTTAGGTATCATTTACAAAAATATTTGGATCAATAGTAAATTTCGTATATAAAAATATCTAGATCAATAATAATTTTTTCCCGTATACCATTTTGAATAAAAAATATTTGGGTATACAAATATTATTTTTGTTTAGGTATCATTTACAAAAATATTTGGATCAATATTAAATTTTCGTATATTAAAATATTTAGATCAATATAAATTTTTTTCCCGTATACCATTTTTGGATTAAAAATATTTAATCATAAATACTATTTCTCGTATATAAAAATATTTAGATCAATAATATATTTTTTTCCCGTATACACTACATTTTTGTTTAGGTATCATTTACAAAAATATTTGGGTCAATAGTAAATTTGGTATGTAAAAATATTTACATCAATAGTAGATTTTTTTTCTGTATACCATTTTTGAATAAATAATATTTGAATCATAAATAACATTTTTCGTAAATAATAATAAAAATATTATTTTAGTTAGGTATCATTTACAAAAATATTTAGATCAATATTAAATTTTCATATAAAAAACATTTAGATCAGTAATAGATTTTTTCCTGTATACCATTTTGGATCAAAAATATTTGATCGTAAATACCATTTCTCGTATATAAAAATATTTAGATCAATAATAGATTTTTTTCCCGTATACAGACCTCATTTTTCTGTAGGTATCATTTACAAAAATATTTAGATTAATAGTAAATTTCGTATATAAAAATATTTAGATCAATAGTAGATTATTTTCCCGTATACGATTTTTGAATTAAAATATTTGGATCATAAAAGTTATTTTTCGTAAATAATAAGTTTTGTTCTATATACAAATTTTATTCTTTTTAGGTGTCATTTACAAAAATATTTGCATCAATATCAAATTTTGGTATATAAAAATATTTGGATCAATAATAGATTTTTGACCTATTCCATTTTTGAATAATAAATATTTGGATCATAAATAACATTTTTCGTATATAAAAATATTTAGATCAATAATAGATTTTTTTTCTCGTATACAAACTTCATTTTTTTAAGTATATTTACAAATATATTTGGATCAGTAGTAAATTTTGCATATAAAAGTATTTAGATTAATAGTAGATTTTTTCCCGTATATCATTTTTGAATAAAAAATATTTGGATTATAAATACCATTTTTCGTAAATAATAGATTTTTTCCGTATACAAATATTATTTTTATTTAGGTATCATTTACAAAAATATTTGGATCAATATTAAATTTTTGTATATAAAAATATTTAGATCATAAATATCATTTTTCGTATATAAAAAATTATATATCAATAGTAAATTTTTTTTTTTGGAAGAAAGAAGTGAGTAAGTAATGAAAGAGAAATAAATTGAGAATGAAGAGAGATTTGATAAGTTTGATAAAATATAAGAGTTGTATTATTTTAATAATAAAATTAAGAACTTTATGGTGCAAACACCAAAAAACCAAAATTTTAATGTGGTGACAAAAAATCAAATAAGGGTATTTTTGACTTTTCCACAACCATTAATTTTCTTATATTATTATAAATTATTTTAATTTAATATAATATAGTTTATTTTGAATCTGTGAATATATATATATATATATATATATATATATATATATATATATATATATATATATATATATATATATATATATATATATATATATATATATATATATATATATATATATATATATATGGGATAGGATCAAATGACACCAAGGTGTCAAAGTTTAATTTGACACCAAATTTCAACCGTTAAAATAATTGATCCAACGGTGATAATAAATAACCTATTTTTTAGGAGAAAAATATGTTAAATATTTTTTATTATTATTTTGTTACATTTACTATCACCGTTGGATAAATTATTTTAACGGTTGAGATTTGGTGTCAAATTAAATTTTGACACCTTGGTGTCATTTGATCCTATATATATATATATATATATATATATATATATATATATATATATATATATATATATATATAACTAAATCTATTATTTTGAAACAAAGAGAATATAATTTTACACGGTAATAACTTTTGTTCCTAGAGACATAAAATTAAAAGAAAAAAATTTGCATTATAAAAAAAAAGTATAGACTTTTAAGAAAATATTTTAAAACAAGTTAGTAATTAAAATGCTGATTTACGTGTTAACACTTTTCTTTTTATAAATTACAAATAACTTTACAAGTTAAGCAAATTTAGTGGTTAAACTTGTCAGAAAACACGGATTTAGTCCAACTTTTTCATTAATTTGAGGAACCTGTCTCTTCTTACTTTGGTTTCATATGTTCTCCCCTCACTAACCCGTCAATTAAACAAAACTAATTTAGGACTAATTTAGAATAGTTGTAGGACTAGCTAGGTTTGTTGGATAAGCACATTACACGGCTATGGTTACATTCTTCATACAGATTAATTAAGATTCTTACTTTTCTTTAAAATCATGCCAATGCTTTGGCATAAAGTGTAGAAAAGTATTGATGCACTCTAAACTCTTTTAATTAATTATTAAAGAAAAGTTAAAAGTACGTAAATTATACTCATGGATAAACTATTGGGTGATGAATGTTTGATATGGTAATTAGTGAACTGACATAATAGCTCTGGGAAGTGATTAAAGTTGGGATTTGAGCTACTTTTTAGATATTTAATTTAAACAAAACAAAACAATGTTACAGTTGTTAGAAAGAATTAAGGGCTGAGATTGTTTTTGTCATTATGGAATCAATTGACTAGGGAGGTATGATATGACATTGGGGTATCAAATTCCAAATAGTAGTAGTACTACTACTAGTTCTTTTATTTCAGACTTGGCTGTCTCTTCCCTGCAAACATGTCCACTTTTGGAATATTTTGGAACTCTCCCATCCCATCATATTCCAACCTCTATTTTATTTCTTTCATTTTTGTTGTATTTAATTCCTTAATAATAAAAATTCTTATAAAAAATTAGTTTTTTCCATTTTAAAATAATTGGCTCCTTTTTTATATTACACATTACAATGAGGGCATAAGCCCATAAATAATTGACTCCTCTAATTAAATTTTTTTAAAAAAAATTTAAAAATATGTATCTACATTCAAAATATATTTTTGGACACACCAAAAATCAAATCAATATAATATTTGTTGAGTTTCAATCAAGTTTTTTTTAGAATAGTATGGAAATGTATTTCTGTGTACAGTTTGGACATATCTGGATATGCATCTCCAAAATATCTCATGCACTCATTTAATTTGTTTTGTTATTCACACAAGTGATTTTAATCAACAATTCAATGATATATCTAGAGATGCGTTTATGGAAATGCTTCATCAGAAAAGTTTTTTAAAAAAGTTAATAAAGTACCACCTTACATGAAACTCCTCTACATGATTAAAAAAAAAAAAACTCCATTGAAAAATCATTGAATCTGCATGAACCGAAGATTCAAGTTCGACACTTTAACAATACAACAACTAATAGAGTTGAATCTGCATATGCTAGATAAAAGTATTGGTTGGGAAATAATAAAGGTAATTTTTGTCGAGATTGGGATGTCGTGAACCCAATGTGCCGAACACTGATTCAAAAACAACATCCTTTATTCACAGTTGGTTGACAACGTATCTCGAGCGGTATTGGATTTTAATTTTCACGAAGCCAAACGAGCAAATAAAACAAGTTCAAATAACTCAAAGTATGGATGTACACTTAGGAAGACTTACAGTTTTCCATGTGCTTATTTAATTTCAAAGAAATTGAAGCTTGAAAAACCAATATGTATGGACGAAGTATGCAGTCACTAGACCCGACTCCTTTTTGATGATGATGGTGTGACAAAAGATGATAAATCAAACATATCTATCATGACTGAGTGGAAAGTGATCCAAGAGAGATTCATGAAAGCTGACATCATGAAATTGTACATCAAAGAGCAACTTAGGAAGGTTGCATATCCAGAAACAACGAATTTGAAACCACCCTCGGAACCAGTTAAAAAAAAAGGTGCCCCGAAAAAAATAAAACCAACACAAAGTGACAACTCCACAAGACTCTCTCCTTCATATTTTGAACAAGCTGACTCACATTTTCCGGATTCTCCGACTCCAAATTCTCAAAAAGTGTTTTCAAGGGTGCGCACATCAGTAAACCACCTCCTCCACCGTCGTTACTAAAAATCAAATTCATTGAAGAGATGCCGCTTTTTATGCATAAATACATTAAGAAGATTGTAAATGTTAAAAGTGACGACAATTGTGGTTTTTGAGTTATTTTGGGTTTAGAAAAAAAGGTTGAGGACGAACACGAATTTGTCCGCCGTCATCTTATACAAATGATGGCAACACATAGGGAATCACACACAAAGCAAATTATGATACAATTCTCAATGAACTTGTTCCTTGTATTAGTGGTTCAACTCTGATTGACAAATGGATGCTCTTTTCGGATATGGGTCATCTTATAGCAAGTGTTTATGATAGGGGGTGCATTGATTTAACACGATATGGTTTCTTGGAAATATTATTTCCACTTTGAAGTATGTCACCTCATATTTCATTTGAACCTATCATGTGTATTGGTTGTTCATAAAAAAATTACATATTGTTCAACTTTATTTGAAGTTGGAATGCTCAATACCAATAACATCACCGGAGTGGACGACATTTCACACAAGATGTTGAAACCTGTTCAGATCATTTTCTTGAAATGATGAAAGAGTTCACCAAGTTGAGCGATATTGAACAAGAAGCAAATAAGGAATGGTTGAAGATTGAGCCACCAATAGATTTAGGCAGTGACACAACTTTTGACGTGATTTAGTTGTAATATACCAATGTAATACATTTTTTGTAAGTAACACATTGCATAATGTTATAAAAATGGGTGGTATTTTTTGGACAATTTTTGTTTTTTAAATTTTACCATGCATAATTAGTTTGATTCTGTTATGCATAATTGTTCGGGTGGATCCGGAGATGCATCTCCGCATACCCTTGTTTTGTAAAAAAAATAGGGGATCATCCGGAGATGCATATCCGTATCAACCCTTATTTTTTGAAAAAAAAAAGACGGATCCGGAAATGTATCTCCGAAGTATTCCATTCAAACATGATCATGTATGTAAGGTCCTTATTGCTCTACAACTTCTATAAAGAATGTCTCTCAATTCATTTTCTTTACAAAACAAACTAGAATGACTACATATCTCCATCTTACATTTGTGAATCTCAATGGTACAAAACCACCCACTTTAATTTTGGATATGCAAGGACATATTTCTCGTCAATATGAAATCAGAGTGTTGTCAAGTTCGAGTACCGTTCACCCTCGATAGACAACAAAAAGAAAATAAAGTTTATCATGCTTGAACTAAAGACGAATGATGATATGAAGGTGATGTGAGATAGATTTTACTATCACTCAACAAAGATTTTGATTAAAATGGATGCAACGATTCAAAGATCAATCGAAGATATTATAAGAATGTTGCAACGTCCCGAACCACCTGTTTTGAATAACATGTGATGTTAAATTTGTCTAATGTTTATCTATGTAATATTTATTTTGAATTAAATTTATGTTGGTTCCATTCCATTCTGCCATCACTATTTACGCGTGTTTCTACTTTGATCTAACTTAGCATTTTTAGGAGATGCATCTCCGGAAATCTCACTAATGAACAAAGAATGGTTACAAAGATGCATCTCCGGATCAATTTTTTGTGCATAGGAAGATGCATCTCCGGATCAATTTTTTAATAGAATAAGGATTTCTCACCATTTTTACCTCAATTGTGTGTGGAAAAGGTACGTCCGAAGATGTATCTCAGGATGCTGTGGACATTTTAGTCTCTTCAGAGTGGAAGAACCCTAAAGATTGAAAGAGCATTTCCCAACTTTAATGTATATAATTTCTTGTGTAATCAACACAATTCATTAAGATAATCAAAATCAAACATTAAACCACTATAGTATAATGTCATTTTATAATCAAAATTATATGGATATAAATCCATTGGTATGCATGACAAAACCAATCCTCTTAAAAACGATATTCACTGTCTTAAGTGACACAACATTGTTATGCATGAACCTTTGCATTATCTATAAAAGATTCACTACTTCTGGTGTTAAAAAATAAAAAATATCAAAGCCAAATGATATAAAACCATTATAATTAAAAAAGTTTAAGTTTAAAGATTAGTCTAAGATTCTATCGATAATTATTAAATATATATTTTAAATGTTTAATATGATTATTAAATAGGGTTAATGAACTTTTTGGTCCCTCTAAATATTACAGATTTTGTTTTTAGTCCCTCCAAAATTTTCCTTCAAGAAATCGTCCCTTCAAAATTTTTCTTCCAAACTATTGGTCCCTAACGTCAAATTTCGTAGCTAATCAGTGGCTAAAATCGTAGCTAATCTCTAGCAATTTTGACGTTAGGGACCAATAGTTAAGATGAAAAATTTTAAAAGGGACGGTTTCTTAAAGGAAAATTTTAGAGGGACTAAAAACAAAATCTGCAATATTTAGAGGGACCAAAAAGTTCATTAACCCTATTAAATATAAAAACTACAGTTTTATACCATTAAACATTAAAGTCCAAATAAATTGTAATGCTTTCTATTTATATTAATTCACACGTTAAATTTATTTTAAACAAAAATTACAATTCTATGGAACACAAAATATTCTAAAAGGTTTTGTTTACACCCATAAATAATTAAAAACACCAGTCAAGTTAAATTGACATGCAATTGTATGCAATTTTAAAGTTAGTAAATAGTTCCCTAATTAAGGTAGATAATTTCTTCACCCACTTCCTAACCTTCTTGCCCACCCCTGGTGAATTTACAACATTACCCCTTGTTTCGGAAGTTCATTTCTGAAACGATATATTTTTTTTGAAAAAAAAGTGTTTTCGGAAATGAACTTCCGAAAACGTGTTTTTTTAATATAAAATATTGATTTCGGAGATGCATCTCCGAAATAAAGTTACATTTTCAGAAAATGTGGTGTTTCGGAAGTTCATCTCCGAACTCACCCCCCATGATGGAATTCGGAAATGAACCTCCGAATTTATGTCTGGACAGAAGAAAAATGAAAAACAACAACGATTCGCTTTATTTAATCGGGTGAAAATTACAACGATAATATTACTGAAAATTAAAGTTACATATCGTTGAACACGGGTAGGTGGGGATGAGTCAACATTTTGATAACGTCGTCCGCCGATCTTTGAAGTTTGGCGTCTAACTCGATCGGGCCTTTCGAAGAAAATCGGTCGAACGTTGTCCACAAAACCGCTAAATCTTCGTCGTTCTTGATCTCAAAAGGTGTGAACTTAATGCCTCCCTCGTCGTTAAGCGATGGTGAGCGGTACTCGAGCTTGACAACCTTTTGATTCTCGGGATAACGCAAAAGCGTGTTGAGCGACGTTATCAACTCCGCAAACGGCGTGTCGCGCGAGAAGCGAAAATGGAACGACATCGGGTAGCCGGTGGTGAAGTAGACGAATGCTAGGTGGGGGTAGGTTTGTGTCATTTGTGTTTTGTGGTGTGAAGAGAATGGAGAAGAATGTGTTGTATTTATAGACTTATTGGAGCAATGATGGCCTAACAAACCTTATCCTGCCTCAGGGGACTTTTCGGAAATGAACTTCCGAAAATTGGAGTCAGGCTAATATATATCGGAAGTTCATTTCCGAATTATGCAGAAACAGACATAAATTTTACATTTTGTTGATTGCTTAGTGTTTTGTGTAAATTGAACAAATGGAATTGACATTAAACATAAATTAGACAAAGATGACATAAAACATACTTATATTATATATGTATTGAATCGGTCCGATTTTACATGATAAACAACAATACATACAAAAAATGATCGTTACAAACAAAAAACGATCTGGAACAAACTAAAATTCACCGAACCAATCGGTGGATCCTAAGTCCAAAATAGGCACGTTCTTCGACCGCTCTCTATTTTGCTCGCGCTCTTTGCTCATCATTTCTTCAAAATCCGCCATTCTCGAAATGAACGGATCCGGTCAAGTCTCCGTCTCATTTGAATGATGTGCCGTCCATTGACAAGAAGTAGCCGGTATAGGACAACCCGGTTTCAAAAACACTTGAACGAAGTGCTGCGATCGTAGATACCCGATGCATATGATGCGGCCCGACGCGTCCAATGGCGACCGACTATGAAGTGGAAAGAAAGTCTCACTTAGTCCAAACCTCGTCAAATCGACGCACACCATATCATATGCACTTGCTATTAGATGACCCATCTCGGAGAATGACATCCACTTCGAAACCGGAGCGATACCGGTAAGTGATGGAACAAGTGCATCATGAATTTTTGCAAACTTTTCTTGATTTTCATATAGTCGGCCGTAGATGTCCCGATACGAAGTCAACTCCGCAATGAGTTCCCGTCGGACTAAAGTGTGATTATTTTCCCCTTTACCGAGCAAACCCGCAACGCCCCGATATCCACAATTGTCGTCGCCTCCAACATCAACGATGTTATCGATATATTTGTGCATAAAAAGTGGCATCTCATCAATGTAGACAATCGGTGATTTTTTGATCGGCGGTGTGCGAGGTGGCTTCGAAATACGGGCTCCTTTGTTACCACTACACGTGGACTTCGGTGTCTCATGAATTTCCGAAAATGATGCATCAAGATGTTCAAAGTAGGAAGGAGATCGTTTTGTTGACGTGTCATCTTGTGTAATTTTGGACCTTTTCGGTGCACCTTTCGTTTTAACCGGTTGAGATGGCGGTTTCAAATCGGTGGTCTCCGGAAACGCGATCTTTCGCAATTGTTCTTTTATGTGCATTTTTGTTGTGTCGTCCGCTTTAGCAAACTTCTCCATTATCACTTCCAACTCGTCGGAGATGGTGATTTTGGAGTCATTTTCTTTCGGCGGGTCAAAATCATCAAAACGAAGTTTCTTCCAATGGTCGGCTACCTCATCCATGCGTATGGGTGAACTTAACTTTTTCTTTTTTGCAAGTATACAAGCATACGGAAGGCCGTATGTAGTTCTAATGGTGCACCCACATAATGAACTATCCGTCCCCGTGGTCTCCGACCGCTTAGCTTCATGAAACCAAAAATTCAAACCCGTTCGAGATATGTTGTAAATCAATTGGGAGAATAGAATTTGGCCCTTATACCGGTGTTCCATAACCGTCTTGCTCCGACCGAACGATGTTTGAATTTCATTGTGTTGATTTTCAAGCATTTGGTTCACGGTGTTCCATCCCCGACACAAATCTCCCTTGCTATCACCCAACCACCTCTTGAAGACCGCATGTGCAATTCAACACGGTTAGTCGTGGTGCAACCAAGATGTCTAACCCGATTTGTCCAAGCGCACACGACTTTTTCTCTAACTTTGTCAAGAATGGTGGATTCAACGTAATGACAAAAAGTCTTAATGGATTCACACAAAGACCTAAAGTGTACCAATTTCTCGGTATACACCTCTTCGGAGTATGCATCCAAAATTTCCCTCCATGCCGCCATTATCCTATCAACCACAACACCGGCTTTGACAACTTTACCATTTTCACCCGGCCTATATTTTGTTCCAACCGCGGATTTCAACTTGCTTCTCACGTTGCAAGTTATGTGATACCGGCAAAGTAAAGCGGTAGATGTCGGGAAGACGGTATCGACCGCATTCATCAAAGCATTGTCTCGATCGGTGACAATGACGTTTGGCATAACCTCTTGATCAACTAACAAAGACTTGCAAATTCCCAAGGCCCACGTAAAGTTTTCTTCTTTTTCACACTCCAAAAAAGAAAACCCCACCGAATAAGTCTTGTCCGTCGAGGTCACACCGACGATCTCTAGAAGAGGAAGCCTATACTTGTTTGTCTTGTACGTCGAATCCATGACTAGAACGGTTGGAAATGTGTTGAACAATTTGATACTTTCGGGATGAGTCCAAAAAATATCACGCACGGTAACTTTGTCCTCGGAGGTTCGGAAGCTTGAAACATAATTGTTATCGCCTAGAAGTTTCAAAAGTTGTTGCATTTCCGACCGAGGGCCCATATTTAAAACCTTGAGATTGTTCCGTTCATTGTAAACTTGCTTGATATTTGAAACGCTATCTGGTTTCTTACGCTTCAAATCGGCAAGTATGTTGCGAGGCGCCACTTTGACTATCGTTAGGTCCGATATCACTTTCCTCTCTTCGCAGGACAAACGACACGCCATTGGATGTCCGTGTAACTTGACATCCAAGGCATGATTATGAATTCCACAAATTACGGTTAACCGCCACAAATCATCAACCCTCCGAGTGGCACGCAACTTAAACGGACAACCGCACTTTCTCGATCCTGTGTCCTCGTGTTTTAGCACACGGTTTGATTGTACATAACTACCACCCCGTTCGCAATTCAAAACAATGAAAGCTTTCTGCCTACTATTTCCGTTGTCCGACCTTAAAATAACAATTCCAAATCCATGTTTGTTAGCTTCCTTCCAAACCCAATCAATCAATTGTTCGCGACTACCGAAGCTCCGATCATTTGTAAATTCTTGCCGAACATCAACCGCATTGATCATAGGATTAACGTCGATAACCGGATCGTTATTAACGCTAACAATTACGGGAACTACTGCGTCATCGGCTTGCACAATGTTGTCCGAATGCACCATACCTAACAAATGAATAAATTAGCAAAATTGACCAAAACTGTTTTTTTTAACTGCCAGGGCATATTTCGGAAGTTCATTTCCGAAACTTATTAGGTGATATATTTCGGAAATGAACTTCCGAACCATATCAATTTTCAGCATAAATTTGTTGAATCAATGTAGTGAAATAGGGGATGAAATGAGAGATGTTTACCTGAAATTGTAGCTTTCTATGCTCCCTTTAACGTGATCAACGGTTTGAAACTTGATTTTAGGGCGAAAAATTGATGGAGATTGATTGGGTTTTAGAGAGGGTTTTGAGAAGTTTTGGAGAAAAATGATGAAATAGTGAAGGAGGGAAATTTGTATATGTAGCAACAGTTTCGGAAATGAACTTCCGAAAATATGCACGGATTTTGAATTTTTTTTGAGTTCGGAAATGCATCTCCGAAAACATCAAAAAGTTGGTGTTTTCGGAGATTCATTTCCGAAGTAAAAAAAAATAAAAAAAAAATATAACTTCGGAGATTCATCTCCGAAGCAGGGGTAGATTTGGTTTTTCGCTGGGGGTGACCCCCATAGGGAGGTGGGTAAAGAAGTTTTCTTAAGGTAAGGTTAGACGAATATAAACGTAGTTGAGTTTGAGCTAATCGAATATTTCTCAAGTCTATAGGTCTATGATAATCGTCAAAGCTCTAAGCTTAATCAAAAGTATTATAAGAATACATACTTGGATTTTATAGTCATGTTCCATAATTGTAGCACCATTAACCAAAGAGAGTGAAGATTGTAAATGACAAATTGGAAATGGTGCACACCAACGAACATAGTCATTGAAACAAGTAGAGAAGCAGAAGACGATACCGAAGGGGCGCTACATATCTCAAAAATGGAGGAAATAATCTTACATTATCGGCACAAGTAGTTGAATGAAGCAACACTTTTTGTTGACCATAATATTATGCTCAATAAGATAGTTTTCTCTAGGGGTGACAAAATGAGTCTGATCCGTTGGACATGTCTATTTTATCTCATACTTTTTTCGGGGTGAGTCATGATTTTAAATACGTACCCTCTAATATATTTTTGCCCCGATCGCCTTTTTTTAGGGACATTTGCAGGCGTAGACATGAACATAAATTTTTACATTTTTTAAACTAAATAGAAGCATTGCTTGCGGACCCATCTTGACCTGCCCTTATTTTTCGTGGGACGGGTTTAAGATTTTACGCCCGTGCCTTACACTATATCCACCCCGCTCCATTTTTTTTAGGGCGAGGCTAAATGATACAAACATTCCTCTTTGTCAACCCTAAGTTTTCTCTACAAATACAACACTTTATAAACTATTCACATTATTCAATCAATCAAACAATCAATTAATATATTTTATGTACAATATATTATTTATTTTACTTTTTGTATGCATTTTGAGCCTAATAGTTCAACTTTACCCATTCATACTTAAGGTTCTTTAGATAGTTAAAGAAACCACAACTGAGAGATAAAGTTTCTCCCTTAGTGCAATCATTTGACGAAAAAGAAAAAGAGAATTACTATTGAGAGTTATAAACTAAATCTCAATTAAACTTTCACAATTCGACAGTAAAATTGTCATGTTCAATGGAACACTACGGTCATAACCACTAGAAATCTTCATTACAACTACGTTGAGCAAAGAGTTATAGCATCCATAATAAGGAGAATTTTGTGGGTTGTTGGTGCGTTTCTTTTTCTAAATAGGACTAATTATTCATTTTAGGTACTGGCTTGAACCTGAGTCAAGGGGTTGTTATTTTTTATAATGTAAGGCAAAAAATATTAGAATCATTGATCATGTTAAGCCAATGGCCAAATGATATTATTGTTATGTGAAAAGGATGAAAATGAGTGAAAATGAAGTTACTCGAGTATAAAAGAAAGAGAGAAGAATTTTAATATTTCTAATTTGTTTTGTTCAGGTATTTATAATCGTGGAAATTTTTTAAGTCAATTGAGAATGAATAATTGAAGTTGAAAAATATCTAGATGTGCAACAAAACCTAGAACTATATATTAAATAAATAAATGATAAATGAAGAAGTATAAATAATTAACTAGCTAAATACAACTATTAAAATTTTCATTGCTAATTTTGTGCCAAAAGTTTTAATTTATTCAAAGTCGTGAAAGAACTATCAATTATCATTTATTCTAAAATTCAAAGTCATGTTAAGTGCAAATACATAATACTATGTGTCACGAGAATCACCACAAATATATTGTTTTGACAATATTTAATATATGTTGCTTAAGGGCAGAAATTCCACAAATGATATGTTTGCTGTTTCAGTTTTTGAAGTGCCTTCGAACATACTACTATTTTGTTTCCCATCCTTGTTTTCTAGGAAGAAAATTCTCTATTTTTAAAACTCAAAACAAGACAATTTTCGTAGAGATCTTTATTAGTCGATGCAAGTTGATTATTTCAAACTAAGTGAAAACATTGTGGGAATGAAGTGTACATTGGAAAATATGGGGAAAGAGGTATAGGGAGAGAAAAATACTACACGCAAGGAAGGGTAAACAAATTGAAAAACCAATTTCAACCAATTATGATTTTCGGCCCCTCTCATGATGGGGTTTGATTTCAAACGTCAGTAGCTAATCGGTTAGAGTAGTAATGAGTACCGTGACTGAAAACACCCTTTTCGGTACTTACTCATAATTTTTGTCTCATTCAAGAAGATTTCAAAGACAAAATAGTGAAAATATAAAAAAAATCTTGAATCGTACTACATGAAGAATATCATGTGCAGCCCCATCCATGCCTATGTATGTGGCCCCTTTATTTACCAAAAGTTAGCTTATGTATCTGCTGCAGCATAAAGCAACACTGCCTCAAACCTTTTTCATGACTCACCGTTTGCTTGTGAGCCACAAGAACACACAATTGCAACCACTCACTACTCACTTATTACCTTGATGCGTACAAGGTAAAGTAGATGGTATTATACTTTTCTTTTTCAATTAAATATTGGTGATTTTTATGGTTTGAATATTGATTTATCCAATTGATATTTTGATTTTTGAATTTGTAAGTGTTTATGAATTTAGAAACCTAAATTTGTAAAATTTTAAATTGAACTTTTTAATTGTTTCACGTCGCATTGTCTGCTTTGATGTGAGAAACCTCATGTTTTTGTGTGTTTTTGATGTGAGAATCCTCACGATTTTGTTTTTTTAGAAATAACTCATCGTTGAATTGAGATGTATGAGTAGTATTATATATAAAATATATTAAATCCGATTCTCAAACAATATGAAACTATTTTGGACAGTCCGAAATCTTTGCCTCCCAATTAGGGCTGGCAATGAACCAAACTAACTTGAAAATAGTTCGGAACTCGATTCGAAAATTAAATCGTTGAACTAAGTTCATGAACCAAATGAGCTGAGTATGAGCTAAAAATTAAGTTCGTTAACTAAATGAGCTGAACTTGAACTATACATAGTTCGACTCGTTAGGTTCATGAGTCAACTCGATTATATATGAGATATATTATATTGTCTTTAAGAGTAAGTTTAAATATTTGCTCTAAATATTAGTATCATACTTTATTTTAATCTAACAGTTTTAATCGATAATTTATATTCTCTAGTGAGCAAAATATTTCTACAAATAATTATACAACTAAACTTAACATCGTATAAATTCCAATCTTATAACTTTTATTTTATTTCTATATTTTTTATTTAAAAAATATTAATTTAAAATGTCAAATATATATGTACAAAATAGACTTTAAAAAATTACTTTTAAGTCCGTAAAATAAGCGAGTTGAACCTAACAAGATAAACCTAACAAGCTGAATCGAGATGTCCGTGAACTTCTAACAAGTCGAGTTTGACTTAAAAAAAAGTTCGAGATTAACTCGAACTCGAACTCAAACTCGGCCAATTCTTAATGAGTTGAGTTTGAGTTGGAAAAAAAGTTCGTCATGAACTCGAACTCGAACTCGAACTCGGCCAATTCTTAACGAGTCAAACTGAGCTGATGCGTGTTCGACTCGACTCGACTCATTTCCAACCCTACTCCCAATCAAGTGGGTATATGGTAAGAACTTCCCAATCAAGTGGGTATACGGTAAGAACTTCGAGTCTATAGAACTTCGAGTTTTTATATAGACGAGGCTAATTCATCAATCTCAAGTATGCGCTATGCAACCATGGGTGGCTAACAGACTTGTCCGCACCGTTTAAGTCTGCACTGGAAAAGTCTGCGAAAAAATGAGACGGAGCGGGACAAACATATTTGAGAGTGCGGGTCTAAAATGTTGTCTCGTTCTTCAAAAAAAGTGAGGGCGAGGCGGAGAAGGCCCGCAGACATTGAACTTTTTAGGCCTAAAAATAATAAAATTGTATGAAAAAGCTCATTACCGCAAAAACTCGCAAAAAAACGGGGCGAGGAGGGTGGGCACATTAAAACGACCGGGCCTAAAACCTTATCCCGCCCTAAAAAGAAGTGCGGGTAAAACGAATTTTCTCCGTAGATCGGACCCGTTTGGCTATCAGTAGTTTATAACTTTTGTGTTTAAATGTGTTTTTTACAGTAAAATTTGTTGTTCAACTCATTTTTACATAAATGCATTTAAAACATAAATCAATTTTACAAAATTAATTCACCTACAGTGGTCGTTGTCTTCTTCATGTTTGTCCAAGTTGGATCAAAATCTATTATCCATAGCTAATGTTCTTAATTTTTTATTTAAAAAATTACGTTTTAGAGTTAGAAAGTGTTTGGATCAAACAAATTACGTGTTATAAAGTGTTTGGATCAAGCTGCGACAAATATGGCGAAAACCTTGGTAAGAAAATACCATAACATGGAACTAGTTAGAAGTGGTCCTGATTGTAGCAATTCATCCAAAAAGGAATATAGACAGAAATATTAACAACAAAAAATCGCTTTCATTTTAATAAATTCAGAATCCAAATAGTTTCTTGTTTCTATTCTGTTGAAGCTTAATTACAACATTCCTGTCACCAATGAAAACACTTACCAACCTGGACTCCATGATCTATCACCATCCCAATTCACTTCAACTTTACCTTCAACACTATAGTGGTCATGTTTCCCATGTATAAACAAGATTAATGTAATAGCAGTATCATTTTGGATTTTGGATGATGTTATATCTATATCATTGTCTGTCACTATCTTCACATTGATTCCAATTTGGTAGGAAGCTACTACCAATTTTCTTTCATCAAATCACTTAATTGGGTTTTAAATGTTCTATGTTTCAATAAAATAGTGTGCTTTGGTTATCCTACGGAATTGAATTGTAGTTAAAGAAATATAATAGCGTTATATTTTTTTCTATTTGAAAGACTAGTTGATCTATTAACTTATTTAAAAAACATATTTCATTTAAATATATAAAAATAAATAATTTAAATAATATTTAAATATACTAATAAATTAGAATATTAGCAAATTAAATATTTGTTTACATTGAGTTATTTAAAAAAAAATTATCTTAAATATAAATAAAATTTGTGAGATCATGTGTTTAAAAGTACTTATCAAATCAACTTATCTCATCATTTATAATAAAATTTCAACTTATTTTTATATGTTATTCAAGATAATTAAATTTTATTTTTGTATTTTAATTTAAAGATAATGAGACTAAAATAATTTTATTTTTGCATTGATTTATCTAACTTTACATATATAATAGCATAAATTTTGGAAGGTTATATAGTTTTTTTTTAATAGAGTGGTATCCTTCCTTCCGTGCTGACTAATCCACTCGAGAGGAGTTTTTTAGGCTCCTCACGTAGTCTCCGAAAGTTGGTCCCGGGCTCCTTCAAACTCAGGACCTCAAGGGAATCACGCCCTTGAGGCCCAAGCTCCATCGCTAGACCAACCCTCTCGAGTTGAAGGTTATATAGTTAAAAAAACTTACGAAAATATTTTGTCATTATTCATAAAAAAATTTAACTTATTTTTATAAATTATTCAAAATAAATAAATTTTATTTCTGTATTTTAATTTAAAATATAACATAAAATATAATATAAAATATAATATAATTTAAAATATAAAATATAATATGATTAATTTAAAATATCTTAAATGGTGAAATACTAGTACACAATAAGATTAGATTGAAATGCCATTGAAGTTAAATTATGATGCAATTAATTTCGTGCGTGTTTCTCTTGCAAGTTTTAAATATCTTTAATTTTCTTGTTGACCCTATTCAATTCTCCAACCCTATGTAATCTAGAGTATTATCCTCTCTCTCTTCTTTTGTAAACAATGTTTTGATTTTTCACGAGCACTTTCAGTGATTACTGTTTAAAAGAGAAACTGTTCATTAATCAGTACAATTAATTCGCATTCTCAAGAGTGGGTAATTTTCTAGGGAAAAGAAATTAACAGAGTTATATCACTGCCATATCAAAAAAAGAAAGCATGGCATGCAGTGACTACAGTACATGAAACATAAGCTCCAACCACTCCTCTTACTCTGAATGCACAGATATTGAATGAGTGAATGATATTTGCATTCGTCACTAAACTGTAGCTAAACAACAACCAAATAAAAACAAATTAATGCAATTTCAACAATTTTGGTGTTGTGTTAGGATATTATGGGGATTGAGAAGCATAGTATTCATGGAAGCGTGTACGTTTAAATTGAGTCTTAAATTATGGACAAAATATTTTTCCTCAGTTTGTTTACTGTGGATTATTGAACTGTAAGAAGGATTATCCTAAATATGGAAATTTGAGAAAGATTGTGATATGACCTTAGCGTGATCAAGCCATAGGCCAAGCCAAATCAATTTCTTGATTTTGACTGCTCCATCTCCTTTATTGAAAAAGAGAGATTCTATTTTTATTGCAAAATTATGAATTTTCCGGATTTTTGACCTACCTGCCACCCCTTTGAAAAAAAATTCTGCAAATGCCACCCCCCAAAAATTATATCCCAAAATGCCACCATTTTTTCACTTTTCAGAATTTTTGCATTTTTTTTTTCTGAACGCAGCAGGTGGCCTCCGTTTGAAACGGAGGCCTTATAAAGCCCTTCATGTGGCCGCCATTTCAAATGGAGGTCACCTATTATTATTATTATTTTTTTTCGTTTTTTGTATTATCAATAATTTTAAATGTTTTTTTTTAAATAATAGTTATTATAAATAATTATTAAAAAATATAATTTAATTATTTAAATTATTAAAAAATAAAAAGTTAAATTTGTCAATAAAAATTAATTTATTTTGATACATAATAATATTTTATTAAATTTTTAGTTAATAACAATATAATTATACTAATGTTATCTTATTAATTTATATTTAATAACAATATAATAATACAATATAAATAATAATACAATATAATAATAATTATACCTACAATTTTATTTGTCATCTTTGAAACGTACATTATATTTAATTGTTAATATTAGTTGTATCTTGACAACAACAAAAAAATAATTGTATCACTTTTACGTCAAGATTTTTTCCTTTTTTGGAAAATAATATACTAGCATATTTTGATATACACCCTTTTTCTTATCACTATTATAACCAAATTTTATTTTTTTTTACTACATTTGACTTTTAATATATCTAATTTTTATATGGACTATACATATTAACAGTCAAATTTATTAAAAATAAAATAAAATTTATTTATAATAATAGTGACCAGAGGATATACATATGCTAGCATAATTGACGAGTTCAAAGTACTGATTAAATTTCAGAGGCAAAGCACAAATAATTTTGAACTTGATGTAAATTTTTTTTCATATCATATCATTGCATAAACAAATGAATAGACAGCAGACTTATTGCAACAGAAAGTCTTCGTATGAGGCGAGAGAAAGCATGGATTAACAACAAATATTTTTTTAAATTTTTTATAAGCAACAATTATATTGTTATTATTATTATATTGTATTATTATTTATATTGTATTATTATATTGTTATTAAATATAAATTAATAAGATAACATTAGTATAATTATATTATTATGTCAAAATAAATTAATTTTTATTGACAAATTTAACTTTTTATTTTTTAATAATTTAAATAATTAAATTATATTTTTTAATAATTATTTATAATAACTATTATTTAAAAAAAAACATTTAAAATTATTGATAATACAAAAAACGAAAATAAAATAAAATAATAGGTGACCTCCATTTGAAATGGCGGCCACATGAAGGGCTTTATAAGGCCTCCGTTTCAAACGGAGGCCACCTGCTGCGTTCAGAAAAAAAAAATGCAAAAATTCTGAAAAGTGAAAAAATGGTGGCATTTTGGGATATAATTTTTGGGGGGTGGCATTTGCAGAATTTTTTTCAAAGGGGTGGCAGGTAGGTCAAAAATTCGAATTTTCCACTTCTTTTATGAAGAGATTAGGACAGTATTGGGCGTATAAAACAAACTATTATACTATCTCTCCGTCTTATAATGAGTGATTTATTTGAAATAAAATAGTATCCTAAAATGAATAAGTCATTTCAATTTTTAATACACTTTTTCCAATTCTATCCTTTAATTAATTAAAATTTCATCATTTCCAATACATGATAGAGACACTATAGTAAAAACATTATTCTCTCTTACTTTTATACAATTTTCTTAATATGTGTGAAATGACACAATGAATCACTAATTGTGGGACAGAGGGAATATGATTTAAAATTTGTCAGTTAAATTGTATTTTAAAATAAAATTTTAAAAACCAATTGATAATTGATTCAGTAGTGATTGAAACTAAACTTGATATGAAAAATCACAGTTTGATTTCTTTGATGCCATACGTGATCTCCAAATTAGATTACCTGATTCATTGAGCCAGATATGGATGTTGAAAACCTAAACAACAAATTGAACTTCATAGAATGTTTGCTCCAGCTAAACCGTAATTAAATATAATATCTATTAGTTTTGTCATGGTTTAATTTGTCACTAATCTACACTTTTGAACACAAATTATAATCACTCTAGGAGAGTTCAATACTTATGAACATTTTATGTCAACACCAACACAATAAAATTATTACTGATTCCGTCGTGTCATGATGGGTGTATTATGTATTTGGTCGTGACAACAATTTTATAACAATTTTTTAATGCACTAGCTATTTTGTTTTATTGAGACTGAATTGGCAACAATTTTATCACATTTTTTTGAAATGCACTAGCTGTTTTGTTTTATTTGGGATTTATTTGTTTTGAAGTGAAATTGCAAGCAGGTGTTTGTAATAATGTATGAGAGAGTTAGATGAATACAAAGCAATACTCAAATGATGCCGATAAAATTGGTTAGAGCAGTGTACTAAAGAAAAGCTGGATCGAAGTACGAGTTATAAATAAGATCATGCACTGGCACGTTTTGTGCAGCCATGTGCTGGGGTCCTTTTTTATAATTGGAATCTTTTTCGTTTTTTTCTGGCTTTCTACTATCAACCATTTTTTGTTTTCCGAAATCAATTTTGCCTATTTTCTGAAATTTGAATGCAATTGACAGTGTTGTTTCTGACACGTTATAAGTGTATATTTAGATATTTAGATATCGTAAATTAAAACTATTGAATTGAATTTAAAGTTGTCAGCAGGGTAAACTCCAATTCAACTTTGCCCACTATGTTTGTTGAGTATATTAAGTTTCGGTAATATATTTAATAGGAATTTTTTTTACCACAATACGACCTTTTAAAATTTCATTTTACCATTCATTTCACCCATATTTTCTAATATATCATGCTTTAAAAAAAAAACTAATACCTCCTCCCTTTTAATGGGTTGAGCCTTTCTTTTGTATAGATCACCCATATTTGGCCTTTTTTTATAATCTTTTTAAAATAATTATAAATTAAAATTAATAATAAAATATTATAAGATATTATAATAAATCTTATCATTATTTTTAATATTTTAAAAATATTATAATAATAAATAATTTAAATTTAATAGTATATTTATAAATATTTTTATTATTTAATTTTTGGCTTAATTGCAACTTTAGTCCCCCTATTTTGTCTTTTTCTTGATTTTGATCCCCCTATTTTAAAAATCACTATTTTAGTCACTTTTTAAGTTTTTTGTGCAATTTTTGTCCTCCTATTTTGTTTTTTTTCTTCTGCAAAATCAGTCCCTATTGTTGTCCATTTTTCAACATAAAACTCAAAAGGGGGACCAAAATCGTGATTTTAAAAATATGGGGACCAAAATAGAAAAAAAGATAAAATAGGGGGACCAAAGTTGCAATTAAGCCTTAATTTTTTTTTTATATAATGCAAGCATGCCAATACAATTGACAGAGTTTTTTGGTTGACTTTATTATTCAAGATCAGACCCGGGATCCATTTTGGTCCCACAATTTTTAAAAAGTTCACATAACTCCCTTATCTTTTAAAATGGTGCCACGTTTATCCTTCCGTTTGGTTCCGTTAGTTGTCTCATTATTTTATCATATACGTGGCATTTTAAGAGTGTTGATGTGTCAAATACAATATTATAGGGTTATACTCTCATTTCCACGAAGTACCATTTTCCAGAATACTTCATTTCTCTTGGCCATAGAAGACGAAAAGCTCGAAGAAACTCTGGGTGCCATTCTCGTCTGTGCATTGCAATCTGAAGGAATAGCGAGGATTGACACCACTGAATCACAACAGGTATGTCATTTAGGGTTCGTATTTATGTTTCGTATCTAGGTTTCGTTTTTAGGGTTCTCTTTTAGGGTTCGTGTTTAGGGTCCGCTATTAGGGTTCCTAAATCAGGGATTGTTAATTTAGGGTTTCTTTGTTCTGATTTAGGGTTATTAAAGCACGATTTTTATTTAGGGTTTGCTTTGCTTCAGGTGTAATGGACGAGTTTCTGAATTTAACCATTCACCATAGTGGTGGATTCGTTGATATTAACAATTGTCAGTATGAAGGAGGAGACGTTGCAAAGTTGAGAATAGATGCAGATACGTGGGGTTATTTTGAATTTGTTGGTGTTCTTAAGGAATTAGGTTATAGAGAGTTTGAAAGAATTTGGTACAGAGATCCTACTGAAGGCATGCTCGAATTAGTTGATGATAAAGGAGCCTTAGATATAGCTGATCTTTATAGGGTGCACTTAAGGGTTGACATATATATTCAACACACAGTAGCGCAGCCAAAATTTTGTGATATTCCTATTGAAGCAGAAGAGTTAATGTCAAAAATTAATGAGGAATTTGCTGGTCTGGATGAAGATAATGTTGTGAGGGCAGAAGATAATGTTGTGAGGGCAGAAGATAATGTTTTGATGGATGATGACAATGTTGTGAGGGCTGAAGAGACTATTGTGAGTGAAGACTGCACTACTGTGAGGGCTGAAGAGACTATTGTGAGGGATGATTGCACTACTGTGAGGTCTGAAGAGACTATTGTGAGGGAAGATTGCACTACTGTGAGGGCTGAAGAGACTATTGTGAGGGAAGAGGTACATACTATGAGGGATGAGGTAAATGTGGGTGAGGTGAATGATGGGTCTACTACTGATAGTGGAGATGATAGTGCTGATGAAAATTATGAGAGTGCTTTGGAAGTGGGATTTGATGATTCATCTGACGGCTTTGATGATTTAGAGGAAGAAGATTTGGATGATCTTCTTGAAGATCTAGAGGGGGAACAAAGCAAACAACAATTGGAAGAGGAAATAGCAAATGATAGTGAGGAACTTGAAAGTGGCTGTGATAGTGAAGAAGGTGATGTTAAACATAAGAGTTACCCAATGTTTAATGTGAAGAAGGACATGGCAGATTACAAGTGGGAAGTAGGAGTGTACTTTAGGTCAAAGGATGACTTCAAGGAAGCTATAACATCATATGCTGTGCAAAGTGGAAGAAATATGAGTTTTACAAAGAATGACAAAGTGAGGGTGAGGATTAGATGCAAGGATGGGTGTCAATGGGAAGCATATTGTGCTAAATTGCCAAATGAAGAAACATGGCAACTAAGGAAATTGGTTGACAAGCATGAGTGCAGTAGAGAGTATAATGTGAAAATGTTGACAACTAAATGGCTGAGCAAGAGAATTCAAAACTCTCTGAAAACCAATCCAAGGATGAAGATTAAGGACATAAAGGCAAAGGCTCAAAGGAAGTGGAATGTGGGTGTTAACAAGATTAAGCTTGTTTATTGATGCATTATATTTTTATTTGAATTTTCAGGGTCTACTACCAGCAATGGATGAGCTTTTGCCAGGGGTTGAACAAATATTCTGTGTGAGGCACCTTTATAATAACTTCAGGAAGAAGTATCCTGGTAAAATGTTGAAAGATGCTATCTGGAAAGCTGCAAGGTCAACCTATGTACAAGCTTGGGAAAGAGAAATGAGGTCTATGAGACTTATTAGTGATGAGGCCTATTTATATATGATGAAGATATCTCCAAGATTCTGGAGTAAATCACACTTTAAGGTAACTTGCTATTACTTGTTTGATAAGATGTATATGTTTGATAATAAGAACCTGTTCATATGCTGTGTTTAGGTAACTAACAAATGTGATACTCTACTCAATAACATGTCTGAGGCATTCAATAGTGTGATCCTTGAGTCAAGGACCAAGCCTTTAGTAACAATGCTGGAAGAGATCAAGACCTATTTTATGGAGAGATGGGCTAAGAATAAGATGCGGTTTGAGAATTTACCTGATGATGCAGTGCTGCCAAACATTAGAAAACAAGTGGAGAAAACAAGTACCTACACCAACACATGGATTGTAAGGTATAAACAAGTGTGATTCTTGGTTATTCTTGGTAATTAATTATGCATGAGTTGTAATGTGATTCTTGGTTATTCTAATGTGTAGGATGTCTGATGAACATATTTTTGAAGTTAAGCATGTGCAAGATCCAGCTGACATGTTCACTGTGATGTGAACTTGTCTGACCACATATGTTCATGTAGGAGGTGGGAGTTGTCTGGTTTGCCATGTGTTCATGCATTGTCATGTATGAAGAGTAGGAACTTTAGATTTGAAGATTTCATTCCAGAGTACTATAGGAAGAGTAGGTACATTGCTGTCTACAAACCAGTTATATATCCTGTGAATGGTTCTAACCTATGGGCAAGGACACAATACCCAGATGTGCATCCTCCTAAGTTCAGAAAAATGCCTGGCAGACCAAAGAAGAAGAGGAATCTTGAACAAGGAGAGCTTGATGGTACTGACAAAAAACTTAGGAGGACAGGTCTGATTGTGAAATGCAGTAGGTGCAAAAAGTCAGGGCACAACAAAGCTACATGTAAGGTGACAGGGCCTGCACAGCAAACTGCTCAACAAACATCACAACAAACTCCTCAAGGGACTGCACAACCAAGTACTCAACAAACATCACAAGTAACAACTTCACAGCCAACTGCACAACCAAGTATTCAACAAAGCCAACCAGCTTCTCAGACATCCAGAACAAGACAAAGTCCTGCAAAAAAGGCAACAACAAGCAAGGCAAAAAAGCTAGGTGTGAGAAGGCCACAGACTCCTTGGGTACCACCAGGACCAACCACAAGACTAGGTGCATCAAAAATTGGGCCAACAACTAGGAGGACAACACCAACAAAGAGAGCCTCATTCAAGAATAATGTTTAGCACTTTAGATTTTATATTAGTTATTTAGCACTTTTGGAACTTGTTAACAATTATGGTTTTATGTAATTTGTCTGGTAATATGCAAGTCTTAGGTAATGTTGTTTATGAACAACTTTTGTAATGTTTGGAATCCTAACTGGTGTATTATAAGTACTCTGCAAGTCTAATGTATCTTTTGAACCTCTATGGCATAGCTTGTTTAATGTGATGCTCTGTTCTGGTTGCATTATAAGCATTTTGTTGTGATACTCTGTTTTCAAAATTACAACACTAAACTGAACTGGTACATAATTCTGAACTGGTACATAATTGTACATAATTGATACATAATTGAACACAACATAATGCTTTCATTTTGTTCATAAAACTGGTACATAACTGGTTATAATTGGTTCATAAGACTGGTGCATAATTGGTACATAATTGATACATAATTGAACACAACATAATGCTTTCAATTTGTTCATAAAACTGGTACATAACTGGTTCTATTTCACTTACACAAAACCTAATCCTTAATAAAACAGGTTACAAACAAAATTATGATAATCATCAAGCTACAACATTTTCCATATTTCATCATCTTCTTCAATTGACTCTGTATGTGATCAGTCTCTTTCTTTATTTCTTCAGTTGACAATCTAATTTTGACAAACTCCTCTTGTATGTGTTCAATATTCTTTCCAAGCTTGTCCAACCTAACCATCATGATTTGCCCATTGTTTTCTTCAGATTCATCGCAGAACCACTCGAAAAACCCACACCCAGGATGATCAGGCCCCTACATGACACACACCCTCATGTTCAATTTCATAAATCTAATAAACCAACACTATAAACTAACACTCTGTGAAAAATAATGTACCTTAAAATGAGGACACCCCCAAAATTGCCTTCCAAAACTCTTAGTGGTCTTTGCCCTTCTTAGAATGGCCTTATCTCCACAGTAACAAACTGGTTTCTATGGCAGTTCCGACTTCGTACCAAGCTGAGAGATGAAACTTTCATGGCTTCCTTGTACCATAGATGACGAATAAGTGGACGATTTCATTGTTCTGGATTTCTGGAAAACACTAGCAGCCCGTAAATTTTTCTCACGATGGTGTTTATTCAACAAACCCTAGCGCCCCCAAATTATTCAGGATTCGTTTTCCAGATGAAACATTCATTTTAATGAAGGAGAAGAAGATCCAGGTCATATGCCACGCTGGCAACTCTAAACGGACGTTTCAATGAAATAGACGAAAAGGATAAACTTGACACCATTTTAAAAGATAAGGGAATTATGTGAATTTTTTAAAAATTGTGGGACCAAAATGGACCCTGAGTGAAAGTTAAGAGACTAAAAAGGGTATTTTGCCATTTAATTACAGATCTTCCACTGTAATTGGCGGAGCTTTTGAATATTTTGTTATTTAATTTCAAATCCGCCACTGTAATTGGCAGAACTTTTGATTAATTTATTATTTGATTTCAGATTTGCCACTGCAATTGGTGGAGCTTTTGATTATTTTATTATTTAATTTCAGATTCGCCACTGCAATTGGCAGAGCTTTTGATTATTTTTCTATTTTTGTTGAGTGTTAAATAATTTTAACGTTGTCCTTTTAAATAGCATTTGTTCCTCGGTTGGTACTCACAACACCTACCACTTATCTCTTCATTCCAGTCTTAAAACTTTCTGCGAGAATGTTTCCAATGTTTCCATTGATGAAAAGAGATGTGCATGTTATATTTTCGCCAGTAAAGCCTCCAATTAAGATCAAACTCTGGAACACGCAGACCTTCGAGCATTTTCAGAGGCATTTGCTTCGCTGGTTAGATGAGCACATCCTTGATGGTGAAAAGATAAGGAGAATTAACAAGCAAGTTACAGTGTCTGGCCCAAATGGAGTAACTCGTTCCTAAAAACCCGTGACAAATGATGCAGGTGTCTTCATGATGATTCTAGGACCAAATGATATTGTGTTGACGATTGTAATCTCCTAGATACGTTGATGTGTTTGGTAATTATATTTGTTTGGATCAACTAATGTTGTTGAGGTTAAATATTGATGTTGAGTGTTTTTATTTGTTTTGATATATGTTGTATGTGTTATTTTTATACCTTGTTGCAGTTTGTTTTTTGTACCTTGTTGTAATATTGTTATTTATATTAAATGCGAAAGATCTCTATGGTCATTAAATGTTATTAAATCATGGAAATCAATGAATTAGTAATGGTGCATACAATTGAGAAGTTTAACAACAAAATAAATACTAGTTATTACTGATTCCAACATTTGGACAATGAGTTGGGTTGTGACCAGGAAGACGATACAACACACTTTTTCTTTCCAACTTATCATATCTGTCCATTTTTGTTCTAATGCGTGAGCTCACTGAGCGACCTTTCTTGTTCCTCCGTATTATTGGATTATGGAAAACTTGATCTCCATCAAAAGCGGGCCAATATTCATCGTATGGTAGAATTAGAAAGCTTGTGTTGTAAACACCTAATAAGTTTGTGACCTTGTAAACGTCGGATAACAGAGCATATGCGTCTTGGCGCACCACAAAACATGCAACAATAACATCTGAACAAGAAACACAGTATGCTTGATACTTTCCGCAGTCACACCAATGATTTATTAGGCTGACCTTGTAATCTCCCATGGGTTTTCCCTCACCATGGTCCATTGTCTCCTTCACACTGAAAGTGTTATGATTGTAGTCAAATATTCTTACTTGATGCATGTTGGATTTTGATGTTTTTTCTTTCATCGGCTTCATACAGTTTTCTGTAAATGTTTGTCCAAAATTCAAACCTACACCCCATTGTGCACTCCTTTCACCAAATAGTGATCCATCCTATAGTATGTTGCACGTACCAACGCCGTAATTGGTATATTACGTGTGCCTTTAAAGACTAGGTTCATCGATTCAAATAGGTTTGTTGTCATGTGACCCCAACGCCAACCTCCACCAAATTCCCTCGTCCACTTTTACACTGGAATATTGTTTAACCACCTTAAAGCATCACCATTAGCCATGCCAATTTCATTTCAGTAGTAATAAAATGTTGGTTGGTTTAAAGCATAACCCGATTGTTACAAAAATGGGTTACTAATATATAACTAAAATTTACCAAGATATAAGGTTAGAAAATGCATACTTACCCATGTTGCTCACTTTTTTTCGGAGGTTACGGTCTTTAATTTCCCTCATGAAATATTGTGCGATATGTCTGATACAGTAGATATGTACAGATGGAGGATCATTCCAACCATTTTCTGGATTATTATATGCACTTTTAATTGATGCATGCATGTCTGAAATTAAACACAGGTCAGGCTGAGGGACTACATTTATTCTCAAGTTCTTTAGAAAGAAGCCTCAACCATCCGTTGTCTCACCCTCCACAAGAGCAAAAGCAACTAGAAAGATATTCCTATTGCCATCATGTGCTACCGTCATTAGTAGCATGCCCTTGTACTTACCATGCAACCAGGTACCATCAATCTGAAATATAGGTTTGCAATATGCAAACCATTTTATGCTTGGTTGAAATGCCCAGAAAATTCATTGGAAGATTTGTTTCCCGTTGACAACAGTGACGTCAGTTGTATATACGAGAAGTGTTTGCATTTCTACCACCGTACGTGAAACAAAATTTTTAAGAGCTAACAAGTAATGTGGAAGCTCATTGTATAATTCTCCCAATTATGGTATACCTGTTCAATTATTTATTCCTTTCAATCCATGTTTTCTCATACGACGAAGTAAATTTGAATTCATATACAATTTCACTAATACAGACAATCATCTTAGTTGACAGGTCCTTATCTACAAGAGGCATTAAACGTTGACACATAAGCTAAAAGCTTAGTTGCTGATGATCCTGATTAAAGAGAGTTGTTGAACAACTATGTGGGGGGTTCATAATGTCTATCTCCCATAGGTCGCTTCTTTTTTGATAGGACGCCAAAAGTTGAAACCTGGACGTAACGTTTCTACAACATATTTGATATCTCTTTTTGTCAGAAATATTCACCTTGAAATCAATACATTGTTTCATATGATATTTTAAGATGACAACAACACAATTGACTTTGGTTTTAAACTGGAACCATTGAATCCTAACCCATAGCAATTTTCATATGCAACCAAGTACGTATCAATCTTTTTTTAACATATGTTTATTAAGCGTATTTTTTAGGTATTATTTTTTTTTCTTTTTAGGTGGTCCGCATATGGGATGAATTACGAAAAAACACCCCATCATTGTGCTCCTGAATATCGGGCATTCATTGATCATTTCGATCTGATTGATGTAATATCTTCAACACTTAACTCAATTAATATTGTTTTTATAATCATTTTTAACTAATCATTTGAATGTATGTAACAGTTTGTATGTAACTCAATTGATAGTGACATGTGGAGTTCAAAAACTTTTATAATTAGCTTCACTTATGTTGAAATGCATTATTCAGATAGGGTTAAACTCCAGTTTGGCATTAAACAGGACATATCGTGTCCTCCAAAGTGCATGGAATATTATCACGTAAGTTAACTAAGCGATCAATGCCCATATAGTAATTGAAAATACCATTACAAACAAGATCGTCGTTAATGGCATAATCTCCATAAAAATTTGTATCAATCACAAAATAGATTCTTATTTGACCCTCGTAACCAACCATCGTCTTCAAACTTCTAACAAACCCGACCACCTATCACTAACATCCAATAACATTTTTGTAACACCCTATAACCTTTCATTCCAACATACCCACCTTATACCCCAAGCCAACAATATCATCACCAAAAACAGTATACATTATACACCTAACCACATACACCACTTCTCCAACCTACCAAAAACCACTAATACCAAACACCCCACCACACCTAAACACAACCTACCATTACCCAACATAACCCATCTACATCATACATCCAACCACAATACCATAACTACCAAACACCTCAACAACAAATGTCTTTTTCCCAATCGCAACAATTTACCCCTAGTTCATCACAAGAGCACTATGTCAACCCCATGCAAACCTTAACGCCTAACACCACCCAACAAGATTGGAATAATGAGGGAATTAAATTAAATTATGGTAGTGCGACGACGGCTGATTTTATCATTGAAGAAATGGTCAAAGAATTATATGATCGTGGATACGAGGTAGGACTTTCTACCTAGCCTTCAAATGATGAAGTGTCTCGTAGAACGTCTACAAGAGTTGGACATCCTCCTAATTGTGGAACCAACCTTCAATTAAGGCGACCTGGTTAAGGTCGCCATTAAATATCGTTTGTTTTATTTTATTGTATTTTTATTTTATTTTAATCACATTATTATTTTATTTTAATCACACTATTATTTTATTTTATTTATCAATTATTTAATTATGTAAATATTATTTATTATAAATCATTTTAATACGTTTTAAATTTATTATAATTTATATTTTAATATTCATAACAGAAATTCAAATTAATATCAATTTAAAAAATTAATTTTAAAAAAATTGTTTTAGAGGCTTCCGCCAAAGCATTGGACAGAGCCTCTTCTTTTTTGTACACGTCCGTCCATTCAATTGCCAGAGCAAGAAAAATTTACACACCTCCGCCTATCCAATTGACGGAGGTTTTATATCAATAACAATAAAATTTTGAAAACATAGTATATTGGAAAATATTGCTGAAATGTGTGGTATAATGGAAATTAGCTCCTAAAAACATGGTAGAACAAGAATTTTTTTTAACAATAGTCTGTAAAACAATGGGTGGTGAGGGACAAATATATTAGACGCTGTTATCTAAAATTTTGAGGTAAACACTTTGGTACTTTTGAATATATTTGAATAATGATATCTTCAATCAATCAAAAATTATAAATCAATATCACATTTTTTTTATTTTATTTTATTTTAAAATAAATTAAAATTTTAACATAATTTAGATTAAAAGTACTAGTATTCAATTTAAATTCATAGATATTAAAAAATTTACCAAATATTTTATCCAACTCGTGAAAAAGAAATGTGGGCAGGGTGGACTCGACGAACCTTGTACCTTAAGGCTTAAAATTTGAGTTTGTTAAGTTTGTGTGGCAAACGATAATGCATAATTTGTTTAAGTTTGTTTGATAAAAATCTACCAAAAAAATATAAATGTGTAGGGCGAACATAATAGAGGTTGATTTGTAAAATTTTTGTTCGTCTTAAAAAAATAAATGTGAGATGGTATGGATCCAATATATCATGTATTCTAACATTCAAAATTTGTAAAAATCAAAAATGATAATTATCGAATATTTAATGCTACGGCACCTAGCATTATCGTTGTGCAGCCGAATAGCCGAAGAAATATTTCCACCACCTACCACTCTAATTATTTTGGCTATCTCCCTCATAACTAGTTCTAATAATCACCAAGCTAGTACAAATACAATAATGCAATTTCTAAAACAAAACCTAGTATAATGCAATCATCATTTCATCATTTTATCTAGTAAATCAAATTTTATTGCAGCTTTATAAAAAGCCTGTATTCCTAACAATTTTTTATGATAACGTAGAAAAGAAGATTTACTTTTAAAATATAGTAATATTTATATATAGTACTCCAGTTTAAAGTGGCACTCGCTAATGTTTTAAAGTAATCAATGTGCGAACCACTTCAAACTAAAGTTGAATTTGTTGTTCAAAATTTAATGTTCCATATAAAAAAGGTTGTTCAATAAATGTACTAAAAATAAGTCTCGTCCGTTTAAGACAAAGTTATGCAAAAATAACTTTTTATACAAAAGTACTTTGACATCAATATTATTTAGAATGGGATAGTAGTATATTTTTTCATTGAATACTTTGATATCAACTAATAAAATAATTCTATCTATAATATTTTTTCGCAAGTTGAAATGTATTTACTGTATTTTCAACTTGAAAAATACATAGTAATGTCAAAAAAATCATAAAAAAAAAAAAGAAAGTCACAAACTGGTTGAAAAATAAAACTTTTTGCATAACTCCCATTTTTTAAATGTAAATAAAGTTAAAATGTCAATTAATACTCTAAAAGAAATAATTTTATTTAACTATCGATTTGTAGATAATAGTTAGAATGCAATTAGGTTAACAAATTCTTTTCTAACTATTTCTTTTTTAATTTTCTTTATGAATAGTAGTTAGAATGTAAATTGGACAAAAACTTTTTTTTATTGCTTCCTTATTCAATATGTTTATGTATTGAAAAGAAAATATTCATGATAAGGTCTTTCGATTGGACGTCTAAAAAAAACTAAGAAAAAAATAATGTCTTTAATTGGTTCTAGTACTATAATAACGGAAGTTTCATTTAAATTTGTCCAATAAAGTTTTTATATTGGAATGTTAGAGGATTTGCTAAACAACCCATAAAATTAGTTTTTAAAAAGCTCACTTTGAAACACAACCTGAGTTATGCTTCATTGTTGAGCTATGGATGTTTTTGGATAACCTTTCCCCTAATTTCTTCCATAGGTTAAACCTAAAGTTTTTTTTTTTTTTTACCAATGATAGACCACACTTTCCTCCAAATCTCTGGTGCCTCTTTTCCCCTCATCTTACGCCCCTAATAGTGTTAAAAGATGATCAACACGAGTAATTTTTCATTAAAGATGGTAATTAGTGCTTTGGTATAACGACTATTTATGCTTCAACAAGTTATCTAAAAAGAAGAGAACTCTGGACAAACCTAGCATCCTTAAAGAACTCGAGTGATAAACCTTGGTGTTTCATAGGTGATTATAACACTATTCTGGGAGCTCGTGAACATAGAGGCTCCTCCAATCTTTTTAGAATTCCAATTGAGGATTTTCAAAATTGGACTGACTCCAACAACTTGGTTCATCTTCTTACTAGAGGGGCAAAATTTACATGGTACAATGGAAGAAGATGAGTTCAACACATTGAGATAAGATATGATAGAGCAATTTGTGATCAAAGTTGGATAAACTTCTGCAGCAACATCTCTTGCTCAACTCTTATTAGACACAAGTCAGATCACCATCCTTTACTCATAAACTTTCAATACTAGTATGTTAAGGTGACTTCCACTTTCAGATTTCAAAAGATATGGTCAGAGCACCCTGACTCATTAATGTTGTCAAGGATTGTTGGAACAATAGGCTCTATAGTTTCCCTATGTACATTTTATCTCAAAAGCTCAAGCTCCTCAAAAACAAATTAAAAGTTTGGAATAAAGAAGCTTTTTGAAATGTTCATGATATTTTAAGGAAAGCCACAAATTCTCTAGATGATGTCCAATCCCATATTCAAACAGAAGGCCCTTATGAAGATTTGTTGAATAAGGAACAAAAATCTCAGTTGGACATGGAAAATGCATTGAAAATGGAAGACATGTTTAGGCAACAGATATCAAAGGTTTGCACAATGACGGGGATAGAAATACTGTATACTTCTATAAGATCACCAAAATCAGGCATTCTACCAAACTAATTTCATCAATTCACCATCGAGAGGAAGTGCATATTAATCCAGAAAAAATTGCCAATATATTCTCAAGTCTTTTTGAGTAGTTGTTCAACTCTAATAATATCTGCAAGGATAATGGCCTAGGAGATGAGGTAATTCCAAATTTGATCAATGATGACACTAATGATCTTCTAACTGTCATTCCCAGCCATGAAGAAATTCATGGGCAATATTTTCCGTGAACAGAGACAGCTCCCCGGGACTTGATGGATTCGGTGGCTATTTTTTCCAGAAATACTGGGAGATAATAAAAACAAATGCAATCAATGCAACCCTTCAATTATTTTCTATTGGCTAGATCCTCCCCAATTGGAATGCAAAGTCAATCGTTCGCATTAACAAATGTCCCAATGCAATCACAATTAACCAATACATACCTATAGCCCTTGCCTACTTCAAATTTAAATCCTCTCTAAAATCATGGCTGACAGGCTTGCTACAACCATGCCCTTCCTTATCTATCCCGAACAAAGAGGTTTTATAAGAGGAAGATCCATAACTGATTACATCTGTTTGACTTCTGAGGCTAAAAACATGTTGTACAATAAATCATTTGGAGGCAATATTGCAATGAAGATTGACATATGGAAAGCCTTTGACACTTTAGATTAATTTAACATTCTTGCTGAAGATTCTCCATAACTTTGGCTTCTCTGAAAAGTTTTGTTCCTGGGTTAAAAACATTTTATGCTCTGCAAAACTCTCCATCTCCATCAATGGTTCTCAAGCAGGCTACTTTGAGTGCAAAAGGGAGGTTAGGCAAGGATATCTATTATCTCCTCTTTTATTTTGCTTAGCTAAAGATGATCTCAGCAGAGCAATTATAAAACTTATGGAGCAACATAATCTTGACCTCATTAAAGGGACAAAAGGTTCTTTTGTGCCTTTTCATACTATATATGCAGATGACATCATGATCTTCTACAAAGCTTAAAAATATAATATTAAAGCCTTGAAAAATCTCTTCATCAAGTATGATGCTTGCTCACGCCAACATGTGAATCCTCAAAAATCCATTATTTATGCTGGCTCGATTCCTCAACAAAGACTCTCTAACCTAGCTCAACAATTGGGATTCATTTTCAACCTATAATGGATAACATAAAATCAAAACTCTCAAATTGGAAAGCCTCTATGCTAAGCATGGTTGGTAGAATTCAAATCATAAAATGTGTCATTCATAGTTGCTGCTACCGCGAAAAAACAACAGAATGGTCTTGCGACCAAGAGAATGGTACGAAAGTCGGTTATGCAGAGGAATGTAATAGCACCCTTCACGTCTGTGGTAATCCATAGGATTCACTCTTGTTGATTCAAATCAAGAAGTGTGTTTACATCTAAAGCTTACTTGCCTAAGGGCAGGGACGGACCCAGAAAATTACAATAGTGGGGTCATACATATATATATATATATATATATATATATATATATATTTCTATTGCTTACTGCTAAAAAAATAAAAATCACGGTTAAAATATGTTCAAGTTTTATGATCTAAAAATCATACAAACACAATAATTTCAAACAATTACTATAAAATTCTAAAAATGAAATTTCTAACATTAACACAAATTCAAATTATACAGTGTAACAATATATATTCTCACAATTTATAAATTATAACATTAATAAAATAAATTGTAAAATTATAAATTAAAAATAAAAGACAAAATAACTTGTGTACCTTTTAAAAGCTGAAATGCTTAACAATGGAGAAAAGAGAAATAATTGAAGTAGTTGGAGACTACACACTTACAATTTGTGGAGAGAATAATAAGATTTATTTTTATACTTGACTTAGAAGGAGGCAGAGTGACTTAATTGAGTTAATCCTATTTTTACTTTATATTAGCTATAGACGGGTGCAGTTACGGTGCATAGATAAAAATCTATGCACCGTGCATAGAGTATTATTGACCAATGGATCATTAGATCAAATTATAATTATTACTCAATACTCACCACTCAATAGTCAATACTCAATACTCAATACTCAATACTCAATACTGGATTAAAAATATGATCCAATGGCTTAGATTGACTTATGCATGGTGCATAAGGAAAATCCTTATGCATATTAGCCCATGCCGCTATAGACTAGGGAGGTGGAAAGATTAGGTTATTATTTGCTAATTGGAATTGAAACGATTACATAAATTAACAATGCATTTATTTTACAATTAAATAATATCTAAAAACCAAACAAATATTAGGAGAATTATTAGATGTGGTGGACCATCATTATGATTTATGCACCACGTCTATTCATATTTGTATTGAAGTAGTATGGGCCAATGAAAAATTAATAACCAATTTTAATGATATTTAACTTAATAAATGTGTAATATATAAGATATATAAAAAATAAAATAAAAACATGGTGGGGGCATGGGCCTACACACCTTACCATGTGTGTCCGTCCCTGCCTAAGGGAATATGCAATGCATGGATTGTTACAAGAAAACAAAGGTAGTAATTAATTACGCTCACTAGGGTTTCCCGTACCCTCTGCCTACGTACCTCCACTATGCAATGGAGAAGTTAGAGCATTATAGTTCTTCCTAACATTTTATGTTTTTTGTTTGTTATGTGTTTTTTATGGACCGGGAAGTCCTTTTAAGCAAAGGGTATCAATATGAATGATCCATGAGGCAACTTGCATTGGTTGGTGTTTTGAGTTAGGTGAATGCATCAAGTGGTCCTCTTAAGCAAGAGGTACATGAGTATATTCATCTTTAACTTTGAAAATGTTTGAACATCTTAAAGTTTTCTGAATTTTTGTTAAGAGTTTTAGTTTTTATTACGATGCAACAAGAAAGAAAAAGTCTAAAGGGAGTCTTGGTCCTAATGTTGTCATGCAATGTGGACCAAAATTTAGGATACAAGAAATCTTACCTAAGTTTTATCAAGCCATGTTATCAACCTAAGGTCTACTCAATTCAACCTTAATCAAAGGATCATAGTGAATCAAAGCATCCTAAGGGTGCATGTGATCTAACGAGCAATATCAAGTGTACCTAAACATGCAATGGGCAATAACACAACAAGAAAGTGTAAAGAAAAAAGAATCCTAAACATGAATTAGGGTAAACCAACATGTGAACATTAATCACTACACTCAATAAACCTAAGGAGAAGATATTCAAGAAACACCAACTAAACATGAATTAGGCAATGTACACTACAAGAAAGTGTCAAGAGATAAGAGAGAGCACCTAAACATGAATTAGGAAAGATATGTGAACAAAAATCACAATCAATTAAGAAAGAACATAAACATGCCTTAGGTAAACATGTTACAAGTAAACATGCTTCAAGTAATCCTAAACAACCAATAGGATGAATATACATGTAACAAGCAAACATGTAATCTAAGATCTCATACCAACAAGCAAGGTAAAACATGATATCAAGACAAACATGTAATCAATGATATCATACCAACAATCAAGGTAAACATGAAACAAGTAAGTATGTTATAGTGATATCAAACCAACAAGCAAGGTAAACATGCAACAAGTAATCAAGTACTCCTCAACAAGCAATAAGAAACATGTAACAAGTAAACATGTAATCATGACATCAAATCAACAAGCAAGGTAAACATGTTATTAGGATAAACATATAATCATGATATTAAACCAACAAGCAAGGTAAACACGCTATCAGGACAAACATGCGATCGTGATATCAAACCAACAAGCAAGGTAAACATGCAAAAAGCAAGCATGTTATCTAGTCACATGCGGCTATTCAGTTGTTTTGAGTTTAAGTGCAGTAGCCGTTCAGTGTGTCTACTCAGTTGTTTTGAGTTTTTTTTATAAATACAACCATCATTCTCCACCATTTGCCACACTTTTCTCCTAATTTCATTCCTAAAAATGTCATAAAAATTGATAGACAAATTACGGTATCCAACGAAAATGGTGTAACTCGTTCATGGAAACCCGTGAAAAACGACTACGACATTCTTATGATGATACTTGGACCAGTTGAAATCGTCTTGATGGTTGTAATCTCTTAGATTTTATGATGTGCTCAGTTGTTTTATTTTTTCCTTGTTGTTGTTTGCGTGGTTGCGTTAAGTATGTTGTACCATAATGTTTAATGGAATATGAAATGAAAGTCTAATTTAAATAGAAATTTCTTGGTTACAAAATTAAAATACATATTAAGATTGACATAAAAACTTATATTGCGGAGCTAGACACAAAATTCGGACAATGTTTTCGATTGTGAACAGGTTGGCGGTATGTACTGCATAATCGAATCATTTTATTTGTCGTATCCATTTCGGTTCGAATACGGGTGTTGTTAGGGCGGCCCTTTTTCTTCCTTAGCATCTGGTCATTGTGCCAAACAATGTCCTCTTGTTAGGGTGGCCCTTTTTATTCATTCGCATTTCGGCGTGTTATTTTTACCGGCGGGTGTTTGGGGCGTTTGGATGGAGGACGTCGGTAAAAAAATTACCCAAACGTCTTGTAATAGTATTTTCAAATGAATGTTATGATAAATTTATTTTTATTTTTATTTATTATTAATTTTTTTTTAAAACAAATAAAAAACCAAAAACAACTGAGTAGCTGCACTGAACGACTACTGCACTTAAACTTTAACTACAACACCATGTAGGATGACATCACACAGGAGCATGCGCCATACAGGATGACGCCTTCTCTCTTTTTTAAGTGCATGCGCCACACAGAGTGGCGCCTCCTCTATGTGACAATTTTTTTTTTAAGTGATTAGAATGATTAATTTTTTGAAACTGTGGTTCTTTTGAAATCAGTTTTTAAAACATTGATTATTAAAAAAGAATTCTAAAAATTTGATTAGAATCAATTATCTAACACAAAGTACAAAATATGGTCCCTTAGAAATAAAAGGACAATTGAAACAAGTCGCTTGAGGGAGCATTTGAAGAAACTAATTATAAAGTGTCATGGCATATATATGCATAAGAGTTTCCCCCCCTTAATTAAATATATATCTTTTGTTATTTTTTAGTTTAAGAAATTAATCTTGGTATTTTAAACTATAATTTTAATTTTTGACATTTATATTAATCTTGGAATTTATATTAATGAATTTTGACATTTTAAGTTTTTTATATAATTACTAAGAAGATCCCTGTGTTTTCAAACAGGTAAATTTATTTGATATTATATAAAATATATTTAGACACATGTAAATTTAAAATTGGTAATTTTAATTATAAAGAAACAATAATAATATAAACTCAATTATAAATAACCATATAAAAAAAGACTCGTAATATGGAGAAAAAATTGAAATTCTAACATTTAAAAATAAAAATTATCTCTCAAATAAAAATAATTGTTGTTAAAATATAATAGTTATTGTGTTGATAATTACCGAGATAAAAAAATCATTCGATACGGTATAATATATACTTAAATATAAGTGTAAAATTTAAAATGATTTAGTTAATTGTAAAATGAACAATAATCATATAAATTTAATTATATTAAATAATCATACAAAAAGAAAAAATGAATCATGAGATGAAGAAAGAAAAAAATATTTAGAAATAAGGATTTTGTCGGATAATGATTGATTAAAATAAAATATATTATATTAATAATTATCCGTGTGATAAATAGAATGAAAGGAAGAAAGTGTGAAAAAAGAAATGTGATAGAAATTTGAAATTTTAATTAAGAAAGAGAATGTATGTATTAGAGAAATAGTTGTTCATTAAGGCTAATAAACAAATGGCATTCATGGATAATATGTGATATGAAGGAGAATTTTAAACAAGACATGTTGTTTACCCTTTTATGAGTGTAATAATTTTAAATAGAAAGGACAATTTAGACAAATCATGTAATTGTTCTGTTAGTAAATAATAGATTTGTATGTTTCATAAATAATATATCATTTTAAATATAAAATATGAGAGAAAGATCAAAATAATTTTAATTTAAAATAAAAATTAATTTTATAAAGTTGATAAGATAGAGATTAAAAGTGTAATTAAACTTTTTTCTTCTTTTAAAATTGATATATATATATATATATATATATATATATATATATATATATATATATATATATATATATATATATATATATATATATATATATATATATATATATATATATATATATATATATATATATATATATATATATATATATATATATATATATATATATATATATATATATATATATATATATATATATATATATATATATATATATATATATATATATATAGGAGCATATCAAGTAAGAGCATTTTATAATGAGAGATGAGAGGAATAAATATCAACCATTGGATTCATCAAGAGAGAGAAATTAATAGTCACACTAATGCATTAATCTTCTCTCTCTTGATTAATCCAATGATTGATATTTATTCCTCTCATCTCTCATTTTAAAATTATATATATATATATATACATATATATATATATATATACATATATATATATATATATATATATATACATATATATATATATACATATATATATATATATATATATATATATATATATATATATATATATATATATATATATATATATATATATATACACTCATTCTATCAATTTGTTTTCTTATTTGCACGGGTAGAATTTAGAATTTCATACAAGAGATAAGAAGAGGTGTTCGCAGTGTGATTTGGACGGTTTTGACGATAAAAATTATCCGAATCGCAAAAGAAAAAGACGTGCGGTTGGGTTTGATTCGGTTGGCTTTTAGAAAAAACTGAACCAAACCAAACCGATGCAGTTTGGTTCGGTTTTTTTTACAAATATTTATTGAGTCATACATACACGTATAGATGACAACATAACTTTGTATTTAATCATTCATACATTATTAAATAATTACAAACCTCATCATATTTGGACCGAAATTGAAAGAGGAAATATTTGTATAAAAATGAGAAGGTGAAAAAGAAAGAATATAACAGTAGATATTATATAAGAAGATGTAAGTTGTATGTGGCAAAGATGGTGCGATAATGCTAAGAGAGATTTGAGAAGACTTAAATTGGAACCATAAGTATAACGATGAGAAAATTGTTCGTAATCATAAGGCTAACATATAATAGATTTATGTTTGAGTTGGATGTGGGTTAAGTAAAACTTAGGTTGTAACATAATGCGGTTTGTTTCGGTTTGGTTTGATTTTGAAAATACAAACCGCAAACCAAACCAAACCATGCGGTTTTGTTAAAAGATTACCCAAACAAATCCGAACTAAATGCGGTTTTTACGGTTTCGGTTTGGTTTGGTTTGCAGTTTTCTATTGGATTGATTTGGTTTTGAACACCCATAAAGACAAGTAGAGCTGTCAAATGGGCAGGCCCGACCCAGCCCGCTTCGGCCCGATGGGCCAACGTGTTTTAATGGGCCGGCTCGGCCCAGCCCGCTTCGGCCCGATGGGCCAACGTGTTTTAATGGGCCGGCCCGGCCCAGCCCAATTGTTAAATGGGCCACATAAAATGAGCCCGGCCCAATTTTCAAAGGCCCGTGCGGCCCAGTGGGCCAGCCCGGCCCGCATTTCAATATTATAATTTTAATTTTATAAAAAAGATATAATGGATAAATGCAATATAACATAAGTAAAAAGTCATTATAAACGTATATAAGTGATGTTTAAAATATTTATCCACAAATATATATATGAATACCACAAAATCATCCATGTAAAAGTATAAAGTAACTTAATATTATTACCAATACTTATCAAATTTTTTCTACATCTCACAACCATTTCCTTGATCACATCATTTTGAAAATATATGTTGATCCTCTTTAACTTTTCTTTATGACTTGAAAACAGATTTATAAAATCATATCTTATCTCAATCTTTTTTCTCCAAAGTTTACCAAAATCTTTTTTTAATGGGCCAACCCGAGGCCCCCTTGGCCCGGCCCGGCCCAGCCCATAAAAAACATAGGTCCGGTGGGCTGGCCCAGAAAGACAGGGTCGTCTTTTTTTAAGGTATTTTGCGGCCCGGCCCGCGCTAAATTGGAGGGCTTATGGGCCGGCCCAATGGGCCGAGCCCATTTTGACAACTCTAAAGACAAGTAGTAGAAATCTCATATATATATATATATATATATATGCATGAGTGTTCAAAACCAAACCAACCCAATAGAAAACCACAAACTAAACCAAACCAAACTGAAACTGCAAAAAATAGTATTTAGTTCGGATTTGTTTGGGTCATATTTTAACAAAATCGCACGGTTCGGTTCGGTTTACGGTTTGTATTTTGTAAACCGAACCAAATTGAATCAAACCGCATTATATTACAACCTAACTTTTACTTAACTCACATCCAACCCAAACTTAAACCTATTATACCTTAGCATTATGATTACGAACAATTTTCTCATCCTTACACATATGATTTCATTCCTGATCTTCTCAAATCTCTAATAACATTATCGCGTCTTCTTTGCCACATACATCTTCTCTCTTCTTCTCTAATCTCAACTCTCTTATATTATTTCTTTTTCACCTTCTCATTTTATGCAGATGTTTCCAATTTCAGTTTAGTTTTTATCGCACATCTTCTTCTCTAATCTCTCAACTATTTTGTTTTTTCTTTTTCATCTTCACTAATCTCTCGTCTCTTGTATTTTGTAGTTTCATTATAATAATTTTATATTGTTTTATGCTATTATTTTATGTTTATTATTCCATTTTTATCTAATTTAATTTTTACATATTAAATAGAAAGTTGTTGTTAAAATATGACGAGTTTTGTTGTTATTTCATTTTGTATGAATGTCTAAATACAAAGTTATATTGTCGTCTATATGTGTATGCATGACTCGATAAAATATTTGTAAAAAACCAAACCGAACCAAACCGCATTGATTTGATTTGATTTCTTTTCTAAAAGCCAACCGAACCAAACTAAACCACACGATTTTTTCTCTTATGGTTCAAATGATTTTTTGCGTCAAAATAGTCCAAACCCTTATATATGTTACACACCCTTATATAAAAAAAATTCTTAATTTTTATAAAAAAGTGTTAAAGATTAATTGTTAGTATATATATATATATATATATATATATATATATATATATATATATATATATATATATATATATATATATATATATATATATATAACGACAAAAAACAATATCAAACAAAATAAATAATCTTCAATAAAAATTAATTAATATACAATAGATTAACGATTTAATTTGATAAAAATAATAATAGACAACAAATAAAATAATTTGTCTTCAATTCTAAATTTTTTAAGTTGTGAGAAGAAAAGAATGATAAAAATATATATAAATAGATATTAAACAAAGTCAAAACACAACTTCTATATATTTACAAATTACTTTTAAAAAACTTATATAATTTACCTCTATCTGAGTGAATCAACTTTTTATCAATTGAGTGAATAATTTTTTGGTGAGTCAACTCTTTATTAATTAAATAATTATTCATTGTTAATTTATCTATATATAATTATCTTTATTTTGAAAAAAATAGAAAAATATAATAAAATGATGGATATGATTTACTGTGTAGATTTAACCTATCACATATGAATATATGTTTTCCAAAATGAAAGTGTCACGTTATTGCCAACATTTTTCTTCAAAGGACTAGTGATTTTGACTTTGAGAAATTTTCAGGTACAGCAACCCTAACTAGAAGCTAAGGTGGATCATTGAAAAAAATTAATGCCACCGCACCTAGCATTTGTTATGATACCTACATTTTTCATTCTACTGCTGCTAATATATGCCACCCCCTACCTACCGATATCATTATTTTAGCCTCATGTATATATTTTATTTTTACACCAACAACTTTACTCATTTCATTTCCTTTCAAATTTTTTTTTTTTACTCATTTCATTTATCAAAATCAAAATAATATTATTAATCATTATTTTCATGCTAATAGATATTGATTTATAGAAAAAAAAAGTTAATTTAAATTTTTAGGAACACTTAATATGAAAATTTCTATAACCTATTAGTGAATTGTTCTCGGGTTAATTATGCATTGTGTTGTTCCATAAATTATAATATAACTTGTTGATTATATTGAATGCATATGTAAATGACTTAGAAAGATAACTAGGTCATGAAATGACTTGGATATTGATGCTTGGACGTATCGTACCGCTGTGTTTACATCAGACAATTAGTCGCGTGAATGATACTTAAATGAATAGGCTTTGTATGGAACATGTGTGATTTATGTATGAGAATAGATCATGTTATGATGCCATGAGAAATGATATGATATCATGAGCACTGGTGACAAAGATCACCTAGTGATTGATGAGAAAAATCACAAGTATATGAGAATTAATCACTTATTTGAATAATAACCCTTGTTTATGTACATTCCAGTTAAGATACTTATGTAAAGTAAAGATTGAGGATGTGGCCCCAATGATTCATGCCTCAATTGGGTTGGGTTTGAGTCCCAACCATGGTGGACATGAGAGAAAGGTGGACACCTAAGTGGGTTCGAGTCCCATACGGTGAAAGATACTCAAAGTGGATTTGAGTCCCATACGAGTGACGGTTTCTAAAGTGGATTCGAGTTCCATGGGAACCTGATATCTACACGAAAGTCGAATCATACGAGCATGTGTGAACCAAGCTTGACCTAGACGTAGGTCTGGACGAGGATAAATGTTTTGTGAATTCGTATAGTGATTATTTCGAGTAGATGCACTCAAGTGACATGCCTCCATACATTGCAAATACTCAAGTCCTAGTTACATTGTGTAAGTGATGCACAAGTAACGAAAGGTGCATAATAGAGTTAGAAATCGGGTAGAAACCCTGTATAGCCGAGTGAACCTATAAGATATGGGAACTCACTAAGATTATTATCTCACCCCATTATCATTATTGTTTTTCAGGTAATTCTTTGGAGATAAAGGCAAGAGGAAGTTGATAGATGAGGTTTCGAAGACGAGGAATTCATAATCTTGCGTTGTGGATTTTGTACAATTATAGATATTTTACATAGATCTTAGATTTTATTTAGGCACTATTACATGACATGTGTCATATGTTGTATTTTATTTTATGGACATGTATGTAAAGACGCCTTTAGACACGTATGTTGTGTCAGTACAAAAAAATTAACACTTGTATTGTATTATTCATGATACATATTATACAAAGTGTTACACTCTCGACAATATAAGTATTCCTCAAGGCTCTTTGTTATTTGAATAAATAATTTTTAACTATGTGAAATATTGTGAGTGAAAATGTTATTGTTACCCTCAGTAGGATAACATAGATCGAGCCTCTGACGCAGCCCTTTCACTTGGTGAATGCGCTTAAAGCGCAAGTGGCACACCTCCTCTTAAGAACTAGCCACTCCAAGAGTGTATGTGGTGGAGCCTTGGAGATGATCGTCCTGAACCAGGACAAACCTGGGGGCAGGACAAGAACCATACCCTTGGTCGAGAACGGCTACGACTGACGCTAGAGAATAACATCAACTTTACCTGATCGAGGCTAAAAATGACCAAAGCGAGTTGTTGTTTCAATCCGCACCGGTCGGAACGACATAGTTTTACGAACACGCCGAATATTATCAAGAAAACACATGCGACAAAAGACTTCAAAGACTCAGAGAGGATAGCGCCATGGGGGAATACTCCACCTACCTAAATACGACAGAGTGTGGAATGAGCTTCTAGACTACAAGGCCTCACCATGACGAAATGTCTCTAAAAGTCACCCCAATTTTTGTAGAACGGGCTAAACAAAGGAACATGTTGGCATAACACGATGAGTCCTTGATCTTGGGCGTATAACTAAAGGTATGTATTATGGTATGAGGGTTTCCAAGATCAATACTTGGCCTAGAATTGGAACACCTTTATGAATTCCTAAGCACCATGATGAAGTTATGAAGGGGGAACCTTCAGAAACTCAACCATGAATTCAGATAAATGCAACCACGAGTTTATCCGCATAAACAATCACTCGTAAAAAGGAATGGATCACGCTTCAAAATAACTATGTATCCTATTGTATTATTCTATAGAGAGGACTGACTAGTCAATAGAGCAGCCAACCACAGTCTTATCCGCGCTCACAGCCACATGGTCACTTAAAAAAGAGGAGATTCCCATTATCTCTAAGTCCACTGAAATGTATTCGTTCGCCTCGACTGACTCAATTAATGTGACTCCTTTAAGAGGTATCTCACCAACCTTAAATATATTGAAGGGATTGAGTCAATGGACACCATTTGACCGAGCTCCACGTATCAGATAATCCTTCATTTCGGCATCACTCGGATCCCAACCTTAAGCATCTTGGCAAGTCTTGATAAATTGTTTGGCATATTAACAATTTAAGATGGAAACCTTTATCTCTGGAGTTAGCAAAACAGGAGTAGCTGAAGCTCTGGCAACTTTGGATGATGCGAGCATAGAGTCAACTGTGTGATCTTCTTCCACATCTTCCTTAGGAAAAACAACATTGAGAAAAGACCCAATAGGGGAAGCCTCTGTGCCTTGGAACCGATAAAAAGTCCCTTTGACTCAGAGTCATCAGAAGACTCTTCTGCCCTAACTAAAAAAAAGAAGAATCAATACTCTCCAAATCACTAGAAAAACTTTTGGGGGGTGATCATTTAGGTTTCCTATGGTAAAGTAAATACTAAAAGTGTGAAGCAAGCTCAAGGTAAGGAGGGTACATCGAAAAATTAGAGTCTGATAAAAAAGGTGGGTATAAATGCAAAATGAAAGCTTCGTTCTAGAAAACCAAACACTCAGAGAAACCATTCCTGAGGAAGGCAAAATCACTTTTTGAAAATAATAACTGATTCTCAGGGATAGCGAATGTCTTAGAGAAAAGCACGATACCCTAACCTATTAACCTAAAGTCATGCGTTTAGAAAACCAACTAGAGGTATCAATGATAGGGGAGATTCAATCCACTTCTCCTTGCATCACACTTGTAACTAGTCCACGACTCTCCTACTTCTCAATAAATTGGTCCATCAAACATAATCATTAGGGGCCGACCACAACCTTGAAAGACATCCCGATCGATAAATGCCCGAAAAAGCTTGGGAGCAACTGTTATGGGTCGGTCGAAGGTGATATATGAAGGCTCACCCATGCACAGACTCAATGGAGACGATCCAAGGTATATAGCCAACACACATAAGATCCAAGGTACAGTTTTCTTATCTCCAATTTTCATTATACTCATATTGGACTCTAAATTGACATGGGTGTCAGAGTGCTAATCTTTCAAGTTCACCCTGCGCCATCATATCAGAGATCAACATCGTCAATCCCAAAGTCCTACGTCATCAATCGACTCCAATTAGGATTCCAGAACAGAAAATTTTGAAAGAATGATTTTGTATAGAAATAATAAACGAGTGTTTGTCATTAACATATTTTTAATTTTCGAAATATTATAACAACATAAATTATATTTGAATAGTTTATCTAAGCTCTCTAAAAATCTTCAAAATCTTCCTCAAATACAATTTTTTTAGTTTATCAAATTAGGGGATTTTTTTTATTAAGAATAAAATGAAATCTTCCAAAATTCTCTCCACATAAATTCCTGAATTCTTTGGTTGCATGTTGTTCATAAACAAATAAGATTTTCCCTATACTCCATTCAAGACTTTGGTGAAACTTTGTGATGGTTTTCGCGGAATAAATTTGGGAATTATCCAATTATTATCAGCTAATGGCAATCTCTTAGAAAATTCTTTGTTAGATCCAAGGAAAGGATGTTGCAAAAATGAAACTTGGAACAAGTTATTGTGGATAGCAAGATTATTGGATCAAGATAATTGAGGATATTGAATGTAGAAGTTGAGTATCTACATCAACAAAATGAATTGTCATTTGATATTTGTGTAGGCTAATGCAATGTGACTATTAGTGTTCAGATTGATGATAGTTCATTGTATAAAAAAACACTTGTACGATAACTTTTGAAGATAGTGGAAGACATGAATATTTTCCAATGGTTTTAAACCATTAAAGACTATAGTAGGTGTCTGCGAGGACGATAGCACCAAAATAGCATATATCTTTGTGGACTCTCTTTTTCCCTTGTCTCTCTTTTATTTTCTGCATTCGTTATGTAACTGTTAAATCATAACATCATTTGTATGCCATCTAGGTTATAAATCATGCTTATAGAGGTTTATTGTGTAAGCATTGGTCTGTGTTGCATCAAACCTATTGAATTATCTTTAAGTCAAATATGATAAAAAAAACACATCTATATTGGGATATTAAATTTCTAGGTTCATGCAACTTGAATCATTATATTCCGATTATGTTCTTGAAAGGATCATGAGGTTAGTAACACTATTGAAATATCTTGATTAGAAATTATTTTGATGAGATTCTAATCTTCCATCTTATTTGTTTTTTCTTTCACTCATAAATCTCTGATCTTATGTTGAAATTTTTTTGAAATTGTTTTGAAGGAGATCAGTCTATTCAACCCCCTTCTATACCTTTTCTTATTTATACTTCCAACAAACATACCCTCCCTTCTAGACCGTTGTATTCTCGTATTCTCACCCAAAACAACCATCATCATCACGTAGGCTCTAGTAGTAGTATCTAATATATCAACAACTTGATGATGCACGAATAAATCGTGCATCCACTCCATCTTATAATATTGACCCCTACAAGCACAAACATCTTTTCTTGCCTCCTTTAAAGGCACTCTCAGAAGCTTAAAAGCATAATCAATAACACTTTCTTCAGTCATAACCTCTACAGGGTCCCAGAAATCACACTTGATTGGAAGGTGTAGCAGACAATAAACATCGTCAAAGGTAATAGTCATCTCACCAAATGGCATACACATATATGGTGTCTCTGGATGCCATATCTCATCGAATGCTGATAGTATATTTTGGTAAACCCTACTCATATTGGTTCTCTGTAGTGAAGATATACTAGTGGCATCCAACAAACTTTCAATCGCTTGAGAAAAATAAATTGGAACCCACTCTTTCAGGTTACATCCATGTGCAGCCACCTTTAGTTCTTTTTTCAGACACCTTTTTTGAAAACAATTTAAAAGATAAAAAAATATTCTTTATAAACAATAATTAAAATTAAATATTATTCAACATAAAATGTCTAAGATTTACTTACCCCTTCTTATTGTAAATGATGAGTAACACGGTGCTCGTGTCGTACTAAAGAGACGAGTCGTATGGACCATCAGGGTACTAAAGTTGCTGCTGTGCAGTTTCACCTACCTTCTCTTCTTGTACATCTAGGGCTGGCGCTTTCTACGCCTCCATTACGAGTAATTCTATCGTCACTTCCTTTGCGCCTCACCGTTGATTTAAAAAAAGTTTCTTTTTCAATTTTCCAAAAAAAAAAACAAAACTGGGAGACTTTCACAAAAGACTTTTGGTGAACAAAAATAAAGGGTTCGAAGAACTTACTCAAAAGTATTATGGTATGTTAAGCTTGTGAACCGGATAACTTGGAAGTAAGACTTCCGGTGTTGATATGTCCACCGATAATTTGGGAAAAGACTTCGGGTGTTGATATGAGGACTTGAAGACTTAGGAAAATACTTCTCGTGTAGTTTTCTATCTCAAAAAATTTGGGGGTAAAGATTTCTTGTTTTAGTGTTGTGGACCAGATAATTTTGGGGTAAGACTTCAGATTCACAAAAATTTTCAAAATTCTTTCAACTTCTCTCAATAGACTAAAAAAAAAAAAAAGAAAATTTTAAAACATATATAATTTAGTATAAGGGTAAATCTAAAATTATGGGATAAAGTTTCCTCCAATTGGAAATAGTCTTCATATGATATTGAAATGCATCCTCATTTTAGAAGAATCAAGTGCATTATACGTGGCCCATGTCAGTTTCAAGAAGAGGAAGATATATCATGATAGTACAAATGTCAAGAAATCCCACAAATAATTCTAAGTTTTTTTGATTTTGTAAGTTTTTCGTAAACATGGATATCCTTTCTGCACAATTACATAATTACATAGATTAATCTCTTAATTCAAGAAGGACAACAAAACTCTCCTTTAAAAGTGTCGTATGCTCAAAGTTGGGTTCAAACTCACTACCTCTAATTAAATTGGAAATGATCTCGTATCATCTCATCTATTATCCAATTACTATTGAACTGATATATTGATATTAAGTATGTTGTCTAAAGTTTTTAACGATCGTTTTTAATATCATTAGTTTATTAGTTTCTGTGCTTATTTTCAACCAAATTTTAGGTATTGAATAATCGTTTGAGCGGAAGGGTGTGTGTTTTTTCTAGTGCAGTTTCTTTATGTTTAAAGCTCTGATTGTTAGGTTACCAACCTAACCAACAATCAAGATAGTGTGACCAACTAGGTAAAGTATACTAGTAAAGGCAAACCCAGATTTTAAAATATTCAAAAGCAAACACTATATGTGAGATCACAATAATTTAAAAAATGGATTAGAGAAAACTTGTAAGGCCTCCATATACTATTGTTTAATTGTTTCAATTAATTCAACCAACCAACCGGATAACAAATAAATAAATAATTTCATCAACAAGTTCTTCCAGTCCCTAGATTTGACTTTTGTAACCATAATATACAGATAACTCCTAATCTGTAATATAAATTAAATTTCTAGTCTTAGAAAAACAGATTTCTCTAATAAAATAAAAATCCAAAAATAATATATCACAATCACAAATAACTTAAACTAATAAGAGGGCATGCAGATGGTGATAGAGTAGCTGAAATACCAGAGAATTCTGCATAAGAGTTTTTCCGTCTTTATAATTTCGACTGAGTTCCGCCATTTGAGGTTGGCCACTGGCCAGTAAGAAAAACTGTAGACACCTCTATTGATTAAAAAATGTAACCAATATCTACAAGCACAAAATGGTTCAAGCATTTATTTCTGAGTTGCATTGGTTCTCCCTGCTGTAACTTCTTCTACCCCAAAGCATGTTCGAGCAAGTTGTTTTATCCAGTCTCGGGCCTTCAATTTTATCTTGATCCGTTGTTGATCCTTGCGAGTGACGGGATGGTTCGTCTCGTGCTTCTACGTTGCGTGGTTCAAATGATGGACATGAACCCTCATTGCAGGTGCACAATGGGATTGTCATAGATGGAAACGGACTACATGTGACAGGGCAGAGTAACTCCGAAGGAACAGAGTCAACACAGTTTCTTTGGGTCTCTGATGCGTGAGAAAGAGAAGGTTGATCTACGTCACGTGGATGCAGTATGCACGGCGTGCAGAGACCAAGAGACACATGTAATTTATTTTCTTTTGCTTGGGAACCTGGCAACTTAACAAAAGAGACAATTCCATGTCTACAAAGCGGGCAAGGGATAGAGCCGGGAGGGCAAACGGTTTCAGAAGAAACATTACTCGACGAGCATAGATAGAGCGCACATCTCACACAAAGTTCATGTCCACATCCTGCATGTAATAAAATTTAACGCTATACTTACACTGTTACACATAGTCGAATAAGTTTTTTTTTTCAGATTCCGATAATCGCTTCTTTAGGTTATGCATCCCTAATCACATGCAGAAGAAGGAAAGCAAAGAAACAGATATTCAAAAGGTAGAAAATCCAGTACCTTCTGCTGCCACTGAACATGGCTTCTCCAGGCATACGGCACAAAAGTCGATCTCATCGGAGGAAGTTGTAGAGGATTGCAATCCGTACTCTCTGCAATTATTTTCAATATTTTCAACAAATTTGCGTTCTTCACTACAAAATATCCTTAAACTAGGATTGAAAATACCTTGCTATGTTGAGAGCACTCATGAGAGGCAAGGACAAGTAATTTGAATGAGGGAATGCGGGTGTTACGGCTTCAGAACTGGGTGCCAAGAGCAGTTCAAGCCAATGGCGGCCCCACATCCGAGCAATATCAAGCGGAAGCCACCTAGGGGAGGAAGAACGAAATCAAAATTAGTATTGATGTATAATGAAGAAGCGAAAATTTGCACTCAAATAGCCTTTGAAAATAAATTACCCGTTACAATTCAAAGACATTCGACTTGCACCTCTTGCAAGGAGGATCTGTAAAAGAAAAACATTATTGTAGGATTCACTGGAAAGAGCCAGAAGGTATATCATCCATTAAGCCCCTTTTAAAATATAAGTGCTTATATAAGTTACTTCTATCCAAACATGCCCTAAATCAGAAGCAATTCTTACCTGACAGCATTTTAAATTACCCCCACAAGCAGCATAATGCAAAGGAGAGCTACCGGCCCCTACATCAAATTACATTAATTAAGTTGAATGGCAAAAACAACGTGAGGTATCTTTAATATATTAAAACAGAATACATGTTTAGGCGCCAACTTTAGATCAAAATCCCGCCTAAACACGTGCATCACACGGGGTAAAGTACTAGTTTATCGTATAAAACAAAAGACATACCGATTAAATCCATTGATGTTCCGTAATGAAATGTCACAGAAGACATATTTGCATCAAGATCAAGTAGCAGTTGCACACAATCAAAGTATCCATTTAATGAAGCCATATGAAGGGCAGTGATACCACCATCCGCTGTCTTATTTACAAACTTCGACAGGGCACTGCACTGGAACAAAGTAAATAAATTGCTAGAATAAAACCTAGACGAATAAAAATCATAGTAAATTCGGGCCTTAAACTAATGATTTATGTAGTAATTGTATATATAATGAAAAGGAAAGGTGTACCTTTCTTCATTTTTGCCTCTCACATTTGATCCACCACCATTGTCAGCATCTGAGCGAGCATTTATAGCTTCATAAGGTGCGCTCGGAACAAAATCGGCCACAACAAGTCTAATACATCTTACATGGCCATTCATTGCTGCAAAGTGAAGCGCTGTTCTCCCACTGAGATAATCTCCTCTCATAACCTGTTATTACATTACATAGTCTAAACTCTAGTGATTTTGAAAACCGAACTTTCATCACAAAAAAGAGAAGAAAAAAATTAACACAACTCACATTGCATCTGAAGAGTAGAAGTGTCTGTACAACTTCCCAATGACCATATCTACAAGCTTGCATCAAGGCCGTCTTCAAAATTCAAATCAAGCATCAAATTAAATCATATTTTTGAATCAGTTTATCGAAAATAAAAAGGGGTGCATGCATACTTATATCCTATGAAGCACAAACACAGACATAGACACCAGACACAACATGTCAATACTAATAATAATTTGAAAAAATAAATAAATTTAATTCAATCACAAATGTCAGTGACTGCACTCACACATTTTTTCCAGAGGTGTCGGTGAAATCCTCATACATCTGCTAAATTAAACTCCATGTTACGATACTGACTACTGACATATGTTAATTTGGTGTCAGATCCATTGATCTGATTGTTTGCTTATCATAACAGACAATCAAACAGTAATTGCGCAGAACATAACCATACCAAAAAATGTAAAATGTATATTCCAATTACAAATATTCAAAGTTCACCACAAATTATAACTATTTCATTCATTATAATAATCATATGATACTACAATTCTAGTTTCAAATCAAAAGGGGACATAGAAAGAGATACCTGGCCGGAATAATTTTTCGAATTAACATCAGCTCCATTCTCAAGCAACAATGCAACAATCTAATCAAAACCCAAAACACAAAAACAAATAAATAAACAAACTTTGAAAAAAATAAAATCAAAAGGGTGATATAAATTCTGAAACCTCGTTATGACCCTTTGCAGATGCAAAATGAAGGGGAGAATTAAGCCCCCCAAAAGTAGAGTATTTAGCAAGACAAGGGTTACAGTTCAAAAGCATCTTCGCCTCCACAAGGTCACCGTCTCTCGCCGCCGACACCAGTCTCTCACCGGAAGCGGAGCAACCAAAAGAATTACCCATTTTTTGTGTCGCTAAACAAAAGAAGAAGAAAAAAAGGTCAACGTCGCGTTAACTAATCCAACAAACAAACAAGGTAGTAATATGTTCACACGCAATGTTAAGATTAAGAAGGTGGTGATGATGACGTGGTACGGTGGTTGGAATATTAACCTCTTTGATTGTGATGTGAGTCTTGTGTTGTTACTCGTTACTCTTTGATGCTTCTTTGTTTTGTCTGAAATGGGGAGAAAATGTTTATATATAACATTGTTTTATAAATACTATACTTTACTTTCTCTTCTTTTGTTCTTTTCTTTCTTCTAAACATTCACTTTAAACAAGTTGGTTCTTTTTTCGTGTCATACATTTCACTTTAATATCTTGTTTTTTTTGGTAATATAAGGTTTGGGTTGTTCAAATTAAAACCATTAAAAATTTGAAATATACATTAAATTAATTAATATGGAATGAGTTTTTATGTTCTTCATGTTGGACTTAAAATTGAATTTTCAAAATCGAATAAATTAAATATATATTTAATATTTTGTATTAGTAATATATATTATATTAATTTATTTTTATTGGTTTTTAATTTTTTTTAATATTTTATTTTACTTATTACTTCAATTTAATTAATATGTTTTAAACATAATTGATAATTTTTATTATGTAATATTAAATTTTAGTATATTATATATTGTATTTTAAATTAAATATGAAATTCCGGTTACAACAGACTCAAATGTCATATAAGGATGTCTTGACATCTGATCTGACATTATAAAAACAACCTACATCTGGGGGCTGCCAAGCCAGGAAGAAGACTCCACTATCAGTAGTATTATTTTATGTAAACAACCTCTGGTTTACAGGCAACAACCTCTGGCTACATAATCACTACCCAATGAAATCTTTACCTTAGAAACCCATCTAAGATAAGAGAACCTCTGCTCACTACCTAGTGGTACCTAAACATGCTACAAACCCTTGCAACATACAAAATCAGTTTGGAGAGCATCACTCCAAACACAACAAAAAAACTCTTTGACACAAATAAACTTGGAATTACTTCACAGCTTCTGAGTGAGTAAAATAAACCTCTTGCCTACAGGCTTTGAGGCACAAATCAGTGATCATCTCACAATCCGGGTGGTTCACTTACACGTCTAACCCTAAAGACTACATCTTTCTAAAACCGGCTAGCTCCCAAACTAGGTTACAAAGCTTCCTATTTATAACCTATTTCCAACTGGACTTGGGCCTTCAATCACAGCCTTATTTGCTATTACAAATCAGCAGAAAACTTCACCTAACAGTTAGGTCTTCAATCATAAGTTTCCTAAATTTTCTCCATAATTAGAAACGGCATAATCTTCAATATCCTGACTTGATTCTCTAGACCTTTAAACCTGCGCCACATAGGATTGCATAATATTCCATAAAATATTCTACATTTGTTGAGTACATACTGAATCTTCATATTCCAACTCAGCAGGCGCAATGTCATGAGTTTCTGCATATGACATCTCATAAGACATGTTGTCACAGAACATGTCTTAACAATCCATAGGACATCTTCTTGATGTACCCTATTTTGTACAAATCGCAGTAAACAATATTCTTCACTTCAATTCTCTGATTCTGAAAGTAGGACTAACAGTCTTTTGTTATGCAGATCCTGGGCCTTGGGCCTAAAGAACATAAATTAGGGTTAACCAAGTTAACCTAATTTTAACAAATCAGAGTGCTAAAAATCAGCCCATGGTTTGGTCTCTTACTAATATACAGTCAACACATTATAGTTAGTTTCCTAAAATATAGCCTGAGATAAAGTAGGAAACATAACAGAAAACATAACAGCCTTTCCTGTTAGATACTGATGTCACAACATTCAGCTTGACATCCAATAAAATGTGTATTAGCTAAAATCGCATCTCATGCAGAAAACCACACATGCATGTCATGACATCAGTCAAGACATCTAAACTCAGAATTATGTTTTACCATAAAATGCAGCCAATCAAAAACATCTACAAACTCCCCCTTTGGCAAATTTTTGGCTAAAACAACTTGTCAGCACATCAGAGATCACAAGCACCATACAAGATACACATTACCAACTTCAGAAACTTCAGAATTACTTGGAACATCTAATTCTTGTTCACATCGGGAAATTCTTGTTCACACACACATAGTTCTGGGATATTCATCATCATACATTCACATAGTTCTGGGATATTTATCATCATACATCTCCCCCTTTTTGGCCAGAAAGTTGCCAAAGAAACAAAGATATTCAGATTATGATTACAGACCATAAGCTAGACAAAAATAGAAATTCATCATCACCATCATTGTCTTCATCAGAGTCATCTTCAAGACTGGCATCTGCTTCTTCTTCTAACTCAGCTTCCTTTTCAGCTCATTCTTCTGACACAACAGTCTGTTCATCATTTTCCTCAGGGTTATAATCCTTTACATGCACATTAGTGGTAGCAAACTCAGCACCTTCATTTAACATGTCCATGCAGAGACATGTTCTGTATAATGTCCTGACATTCAGTCAGACATTGTCTGCTGGCTTTTCTTTACTTTTTAGCAACAAAAAAAAAACAATTTTCACATCCAAGTGTCCAACACTTCTTTTCAGACTATACTTTACATGTGATATAATATTTAGAATCACATTCACACAGAGTCCATCTGCCTTGGCTCTGATATTACAATTACGCTGCTCGTTTAAAGTTTTTGTCTCCAGGACATTCAAGACTATAGTAGTAGATTCTCATTCACATCAGCTAAAGAAAAATTTCTCCCCCTTAATATCAGCTTGACCTGGAGACATATTAGGATTAATGATCAACACATATAGCAAGCTCTCCTCATATATACAGTTGTCGAAGGAACAACCGATTCTGATTTATATGTCTTAACATCTTGTTCAACATTTTTCTGAATAGTAACAGAACCCTCCTTAAAAGTAATTTACATATCATCATGTAAACCAATATCCCCCTTAAAACCTGCTATAGAGAATTATAAGCTTCTCCCCCTCAGTAGGCAATTGGTGGTTAGTGTCCACACACACTTTTCCTCCTGTTCAACAGTCATTCTGACCATATACCCCTATGTTTACGGTCTGAAGCTTCACACCCTGCTTTATCATATTTGGACTTGACACTTCACTGTAGAACACCAAGTATCAACTTTATAATCCAAGCTTCTTTCATTTACAACCCTCAATAACCATAATGTTTCAACATCATCTAAAACATCAGCTTCTTAATACAGAACCCAATCAATCTGGTTCTTAATACAACATCCATATGACTTAAGATTTGCATAGAAGTCCTTGACATATGAAGAACTTCATAGATCACGCCTTCAACAGCTAATTCAGGCCGTCACACACAAGAACACCACTAAAAGAGATAAGCTCTCAAGCAAATCCACACAACCACATAAAGAGAATTTTAGATTCTCAACACTTTCTAAATTATGATGTTCAGACTGTAGTCCTTCTCACACAAGGTAGGACATTTTGTCTGACATTCTTCTTATGCTTCTTCTTCTGTTTCTTCTTCATGACAACCAGTCATGACATCCAATTAAATCAGTGGCTTGATCTTTTACTTCATCCTGATCAACATAAACTTCTTTGGCTGAACAAGCACAAACATCTAAGATGATGTTCCAACATCTTTTAAGACATCAGTCTCAGTCACACATGCTTCAACATTATTTACTATGGTTCTAAAGACAACCTACACAATACTTACACAACTTCCTTTCCTAGAACATAAGAGGAGACTCAACTTATAGGCATAATTACTTGAAACACCCATTTACAAACATAGAGAATCAGACCTCTATACTGGATTACTCAAAACATAAGACAATCGGTGTTCATGACTCTAAACAGGACTCAATTACTTGTACTATCCATAGAGACAACATACCTCTATATTGTATGACTTAGAATAGAAAACCTTTTCAATATCTTTGCAAAAACAACTGCAAAGAAGGACCCCAGACATAACAATGTCTGAACACTACCCTTATTCCCTATGTTTGACACAAGTTGACAAACATAACCTATATAGACTCTAGACTTACCCATATCCGAAAGAAGGACATTAAAGACACAAACAAGACTCAAGAGAAGAGAAAAATAAAAAGAAAATAAAGACTCTAGAAACCTGAGAAACTTAAATAACAACCTAGACTCTTAGAGGTAATACTTTAATAAGAACTGCATCAGGTGAATTTGTGCATTGGTTGGAATATGCACTAAGTCAGAGCAAGTGATACACACCATCAATACATGTTTTAGATGAAAATAATAAGAACTATCCCTGCTGGTTTCCAAGGATAAAACATGTCTTGAGTTATGTTGTGACTTCTTGTTTGACATTGTTCTTCTGTCTTGAAAAGACTAGTCTTTGAAAGACTTTCTATATGATTAGAAGCATAATTAAACTGTCCTTGCTGATCTCCATACTCTATACTCCCCCTGAGATATAAAAATTAAGTACATCTTTGATGTTGGTCCTTATAATACTTGAAGCATTCTTTATTTGGAATTTACCACAGTTTCCAAATTAGGAATCCTTAGTTTACTTTCTTATCAACCTTCTTCAATCTCGGGTGTCTTCAACAATTGTGATGTTACATCTTCATGTAGCATATTATCTTCTATACATCACATACTTCATCTCTTCTTGATTCATATTTCCACACAGTTATCACACAAATATCTAGATCCCATCAAGATATTTGACAACATCTATATGCATCTCCTAAATTGAATCAACTCTTCAAATAATCACCAGATAATGTTGCCACACGTCCTCAACTTGTGAAGATCATAGTGAAATTTAATATTGACATTCAGTTTACAATATACCATGAATCCTTTAGACAAACACTCAGCTCCCAACTGAGTATATGCATTTTGGTATTCGGGTTACATACTAATAAATACTAAGTCTTCCGTCAAAGTACCTACCAGTTGGTCAGTTAGAACTATCTACTCACACTAGACTATCCTGACTGATTACTTCTTCACACTTACACTTACTTCCAGGAAACAACATATACATTCCATGATATCTCATCCATAACACTTAGGGGTGACATAGGAAGCACAATAAACACCACCTTTACAGCCAAAAATCAACATAACCAAGGAATAATATGAGCCACATCTCAATAAGCTTTTCTTCAAACTTTCATTCTGATTTTGAGATGATGGATGCCATAGTCTGTACCTACAAAGGAGATTCCCTCAACTAGGTTTCTGGAATTGACTTACTTATGGCATGACACATAAATATGCAGATTCTTCAAAGCAATCTGTTTCCCTTGATTCTTCAGACAATACCCTTCCAATATAATATTTTAGGTAGTCAATACTCAGGACCATTAATCACTGTGGTTGGATCATAGTATTCAGCTCCAAATAAAATCTGGTCATGAATAAAATTCCACATATCTAGTTAATTTGATCATAAGGATATACCAGATATAAGCTCATCTTGATTTCTCATAAAGGGACTGTAGATAATACCTTTCTGAATCCTTTTACTTGCATTGAGCTCAACTTCCGTACTCCCATAAGCTTAGGTCAGAAGTAAACTGACATTTGGAGTAGAAAACTTTGTTGATCGTGTCTTGATCAACTAATACACAACAAATGTCTCCTCTTCTAGATCAGGAGTAAGTTCCAAACATATGTACTCACACTACATTTTTTTAGCACCCAAAACATTTATTCTTCAATTGGTAGTTGCATACCAGTAGTAATAATGATCTAACATCCCATAGAACATCAGTTCCATCTTCTAGGAACACATTATCCTTGATAATCTTCAACGTCTTAAAACAACTTGCAAATGTATATGAGAATCATTGATCAATTGATACTCATTAACTCTATTAAAAAATGTCTTTGTGAGCGGACTTGAGAAGGACTCAAGTATCTTTGACACTTTAATATAGTTGAAAAATCTGCCAAATATTCTATTGATAAAAATATAACCCTAGAATTCTTCTAGCACTTTGAGGGTTGTATCAGAAGCTATGCAATGGAATATAGCCATATTTCAACAGAATTTACAAAATGCTTACTACATAATTCAATTGTAAGCATGACATCCAAGGATTGAAAGTAAATTAACCCTACAATACGCTTACTTCTTCACCAAGCAATAAACTAGACCTAGCCTATATCTTGACCAGATGGAAACACATAAGCACACAAGTTACCTTATCAATATCTTCACTCCCGTATGAAGGTTTTGAAAATCTTCTTCTCTGTGCTAAATATAAGTTGGACAATTTAATTCATATTCTTCACTACCGCATGAAGTCTTTGAATTTAACCCTCTTTATTCCAGCTTCATTATCTTCTTTCATCAAGAATATACAACGACTCTGGTTAGGTTGGTCTAGTCTTCCACAAATAGGTCCTTCCTCTACTTGAAGAGACCATACAATATGAACACTCCTTGTTCAAACAATCTTCTACCTTGTACACAACCAGAAAGTATCCCCCATGGATCTCATCCAGAAACAGACAGGATGTCTGCTCTAATACCAATTGAAGTTCTGGTGACATCAGACTCAGATGTCATATAAGGATATGTTGACATCTGATCTGACATTATAGAAACAGACAAGGTAGGAATACAAATAACAGTGCAGGAAAGCAATAAAAACACAACAGAATTGTTAACCCAGTTCGGTTCAACCAACCTACATCTGGGGGCTACCAAGCAGGGAAGAAGACTCCACTATCAGTAGTATTATTTTATGTAAACAACCTCTGGTTTACAGGCAACAACCTATGGCTACATAATCACTACCCAATGAAATCCTTACCTTATAAACCCATCTAAGATAAGAGAACCTCTGCTCACTCCCTAGTGGTACCTAAACATGCTACAAACCCTTGCAACATACAAAATCAGTTTGGAGAGCATCACTCCAAACACAAAACAAAAAAACTCTTTGACACAAATAAACTTGGAATTGCTTCACAGCTTCTTCCAAGTACACAACTGCACTCATTGCTTCACAGCTTCTTCCAAGTACACAACTACACTCATTGCTTCACAGCTTCTAAGTGAGTAAAATAAACCTCTTGCCTACAGGATTTAAGGCATAAATCAGTGACCATCTAACAATCCGGGTGGTTCACTTACACGTCTAACCCTAAAAACTACATATTTCTAAAACCGGCTAGCTCCCAAACTAGGTTACAAAGATTCCTATTTATAACCTATTCCTAACTAGACTTGGACCTTCAATCACAGCCTTATTTGCTATTATAAATAAGCAGAAAACTTCTGCTAAAAGTTAGGTCTTCAATCATAAGTTTCCTAAATTATCTCCATAACCAGAAATTGCATAATCTTCAATATTCTGACTTGATTCTCTTGACCTTTAAACCTGCGCCACATAGGATTGCATAATATTCCATAGAATATTCTACATCTGTTGAGTACATACTGAATCTTCATATCTCAGCTCAGCAGGCGCGATGTCATGAGTTTCTGCATATGACATCTCATAAGACATGTTGCCACAGAACATGTCTTAACATTCCATAGGACATCTTCTTGTTGTACCCTGATTTGTACAAATCGCAGCAAACAATATTCTTCACTTCAATTCTCTGCTTCTAAAAGTAGGACTTACAGTCTTTGTTATGGAGATCCTGAGCCTTGGGCCTAAAGAACATAAATTAGGATTAACCAAGTTATTCTAATTTTCACAAATCAGGGTGCTAAAAATCAATCCATGGCTTGGTCTCTTACTGATATACAGTCAGCACATGATAGTTAGCTTCCTAAAATATAGCCTGAGATAAAGTAGGAAACATAACAGAAAACAAAACAGCCCATGCTGTCAAATACTGATGTCACAACATTGAGCTTGACATCTAATAAAATGTGTATTAGCTAAAATCACTTCTCCTGCAGAAAACCACACATGCATGTCATGACATCCGTTAAGACATCTAAACTCAGAATTATGTTTTACCATAAAATGCAGCCAATCAAAAACATCCGCAAAATATATGATTTTACTATGTTTTCATAGTATTATTAATGAATGTAATCAATATTATTATTAATTAAAATATGTTTAAAAGCATTTATCTTCTCCAATTTTACAAAAATAAAGCTTTGGTCATTCAATTTTAGGGTTAATGAACTTTTTCGTCCCTTTAAATATTTCAAATTTTGTTTTTAGTCCCTCCAAAATTTTCCTTCAAGAAATCGTCCCTTCAAAATTTTTCTTCCAAACTATTGGTCCCTAACGTCAAATTTCGTAGCTAATCAGTGGCTAAAATCGTAGCTAATCTCTAGCAATTTTGACGTTAGGGACCAATAGTTAAGATGGAAAATTTTGAAGGGACGATTTCTTAAAGAAAAATTTTAGAGGGACTAAAAACGAAATATGCAATAATTAGAGGGACCAAATAGTTCATTAACCCTTCAATTTTAAAAGCCAACTTTTTAATGTTACTTTTAATTTTTTGAATTTGTTATCTCACTCTATTTTGTTGACAAAATAGTGTTTGGTGGACAAATTTAATATTTGTGTTTTATTTTAGGGACATTTTTATTGAAGTATCGTATTAAATTTGTTTATATAAGAATTGTCACATCTATAAAATTGAATATATATATATATATATATATATATATATATATATATATATATATATATATATATATATATATATATATATATATATATATATATATATATATATATATATATATATATATATATATATATATATATATATATATATATATATATATATATATGAACATCTAAGATTTAAAAAAAATATAATTTATACTTTAAATATTTAAAAATCAAACAAAAAATAAATCACATTAAGTTTAATATGATTATTTGTTTAATTAATCATTTAAAATCAAAATACATATAGTATTATTAAATAAACTTATGTCTCAAAATCAATTTAAAGTTGTGTTTGGTATAATATATTTTAAACTTTTTTATAACTTATAACTCATAAACTCCTATGAGAATAAAACACTTGTTTAATTATGATTTTTTATCACGTGTTTATAACTTAATTTATTATGTTAGATAGTTTATTTTTTATACAATATTTTAACTAACGTTTTAACTTATAATTTATCATTTTATTAATTAAAAAATATTTTTATGTCTCTTTATATTTATTAGCTAGTTGAACAGTTAATTTTATCAAATATTTTAATTAGTTTATCAATTATCAGCCATCAATCATCGATTATCAGCCATAAGCCATCGACTACTAACTAATTTATCAATTAACCACTATTTTTATTAAAGAAAGTCTAAATTACGCTGCAAATGCATGTTTTCCTAATTGTAATGATTTATTATATTTAAAAGGCTTAAATATCTTAGAAAATAAAACTTAAATGTCTGATACCTAGAATGTGATGGTTTGTTATATTTAAAAGGTTTAAACACGCATTTACTTTTTAAAATGAAATTTTGATTTCTCAATTTAAAAAAGGGTTAGATATACGTTATCCCATGCCATATTTGCGAATTTTGATTTACCCCCCATAAAAAAATTAGTGATTCCCCCATACACATTTCTAGATTCCCTAAAAAAAACACCTTGATGCAGAATTTGGTTCAAAATTCTCTATAATTGTCCTACATAGGCACTTAGGTTTTGCCGACTGTGCTTTCTTTGCCATATTGGACCTTATTTAATGTTAGGATTCCACCTTCTCCTTCTTCTTCTATCTATTCATTACTTTTTTTCCTTAAAACAAATTTCTTCTATCTATCTTTCTTCCGTCTTAGATTCGAGAAACCCTAAAATCTAAAAATGGTTGGAAGTAACAGTGTTGGAAGAAGCAACTCCTTTGAAATTTCAACCGTACCCATGTGTGGATGTCATCGTCCGATGAAGATGTGGGTCTCGAATACTATTCAAAACTGTAATAGAAATTTATAGAAATATCGTAACGCATGGGTAAGCGCTTGAATTCATTAGTTTTGCGGAAAAACATTTGTCACACTGTGATTATTGAAGGTTATGCCATTAATGTTGTTTGTGTATGTAGATGAGGAATAGTTGTGACCTGTTTATTTGGGATGATGAAGTTTCTCACTCCACGAATGAATTCACAAAGACTGAAACTTGTTGCAAAAACTGTGATGTGGTTATGGTGAATTTAGAAATGACAGCAAATAAGCTAGAAAAAGCCAAGTTGAAGATTATTGTTATGAAGAGGAAAAATTTCCATTTCAAGATGGCAATTTTGATGTCTTGGTTTATGTTTGCAGTATTATACAAGTTTATGTAATAGGAAGTTTAATAGGAGGTTTGATGTATATTATGAAATTATGTTGTAATTCACATTGCTCTAATTGAGTTAATTTATGGAAGTTTGTCTTTTTTTGTCATTCAATAAAAGTGGTAAAAAGCAATTAGATTAACACTTCATAAGTCATTACATGCTAACATAATTCATTACAAAAGGGGCATAAGCCATTACAAAAGGAATAACAATAAAGTAATACATAAAGAATCAAACAGACATAAAACCAAGTCATAACTTAAGGACATTCATACAAACATAAAACTACTTCTTAATTTTCTTATTTGAATATTGAGATCCATCGCCTTCTTGTGTCAAAATACCTCCCTCTTCTTCTGTAAGCAAGCTTACACCAACTTTTTGGAGGTAGTTCCATTAACCAAATCCATGCCTTCAGGTCTACCTGCTTCAGCTCATTCATCTTTTGCAACCATCCCTAAATAACAATTTGATTTTGTAGCCCCCATCATCAGATCTCTAATTAAAGATCCACCCCCAAACCTTTATTTTTTAAAATTCGCATACAAATGCCTTAGGCATAACCTGTGTTTTATCCTTTCAAACATTTCTTTAAATACAACTACCAAACCCTGAAACATATATTGTAATCAGTACATAATAACAATTGTTTATTTAAACATAATGACATTAATACACACCTTTTGTTGATCAAATATAAACATATATCTCTTGTCTTGTTCAACACCTGCCATTAGTAACTCAAGAAACCACCTCCAACTGTCCTTTGTTTCACTCTCCACTACTCCAAATGCCAAAGGGAAGTACCGGTCATTGGGGTCCCTACCCACAATAATTAATAGTTGACCCCTATATTTTATTTTCAAATGGCATCCATCAACTCCTACAAAGGGTCTGCAACTTCTAATTTTTTTATAAATATAATTTATGAGATTGACTATTTTTATGTTATTGATGTTGTTACTCAAAATTTAAATAAAGAACATTTTAAAAATATTTTTTTATCAAGCGCTCATTTTAAGTATTAGAATAGGGTCTCTCAATTGTCGTTAATTAGGAGAAAACAAATATATTCGGGTTAATTATATTCAATATCTTGATCGGGAAACTAAAACGCTGGTAATAAGGAAAAAACAAATATGTATAATATTAAAGCACAATGCATATCAGGTGTGATTATACAAGCACTAATGCACCGGATCCTGTCAGAACTCTGAAGGTGAGAAAATACACAAGAATAGAGGGTTGAATTGTGTATCCGATAATTATTGCTTTTCAAAATAGCAGCTTCTAAATCTGACCAAGTTCAAATTCTAAGCTAGAGTATGCAGCAGTGGAATAGTTCAAAGTGTAGAAGCAATAAGTAAATCACACACAACAATTATCCTGGTTTCTCTATAACGAGAGTAGTCCATTCCCCTTGTCACACAAGAACTTTTCACTATAATCAAAACCTGGTTACAATTTTCTTAGACACACCAGTCCAAGACTTCCTGCTCAATCACACTAGAAAGAGACTTCCTTTCCTGAACCAACTGTTCAGTAATTCCTACTCTATTACTCTAGAAAAAGACTTCCTTGCCTAAACAAACTGTTCAGGACTTCTTTGCCCAATCACACTAGAAAGAAACTTCCCTGCTCAAACACTCAGTCAGAGAATTTTACAAATTCTAAACAAAATGTTTAGGATTACAACAAGATGCATGTGATATACAATCAGAGGTACAAATAACGCATCACATGCAAAGATCTTCGTTCTTAAGATTTCTAAGATATATAAGTGTAAGAAACTCTCAACAGTATGTGCAGCCACAACAACTATATACAAAATCTTAGAGAGCGAAACAATTCTTGTTGGGTTTTCTTGTTGTATATTCGTGTTTCTTCTTTTTAATATTCAGCTCCTTATATAGAGGGAACAAAAGAGATATTGGAAGCTTGCTTGCGCAAATGTCTTTGCTGAAAAAGTAGTTTCCAAGAGAGAGATGTTGGAGTTGGTACTACGAGGATCTTTATCTTCTGAATAAATTTTTTTATCCATTGTGTCTTTCTCAAGTAAAGCGTCCATAAGCATGCTAGAGTAGACTGAAAAAACCATGTCAAGATGCCTTGAGCCTTGTGCTAAAAACTTTAGTTGACTTTCTCCATAATTCTAGCAGTTTGATAAAATGTAGCTGCTTTTGCATAGAGTACGGACAAGTGGACATTGTACTGTGTTTCCAGCAAGGCGCTTGAAGTTCTATTTGAATATCAGAGGCTGGGATAATTTTGGCGTTGAAGTTCTATTTGAAAATCAGATTTTGATCCAATAAAATTTGAATTGTTTCTTCTTTAGGATCTATTTAACTTGGTTACAACCTAGCTAAAAACCAACTTAATGATCCTGCACGCTTAAGCAAATGTTAGTATACCCAATCGTTATTTAAGTATTTTTTTTATCCTCAAGACTTCCTACTCAATCACACTAGAAAAAGACTTCCTTTCTTGAATTTAATGTTTAGTAATTCCCGCTCAATCACTCTAGAAAGAGATTTTCTTGCCTAAACCAACTGTTTAGGACTTCCTTGCCCAATCACACTAGAAAGAGACTTCCCTGCTCAAACACTCAGTCGGAGAGTTTTACAAATTCTAAACAAAATGTTTAGGATTACAACAAGATGCACGTGATATACAATCAGAGGTACAAATAATACAACACACGTAAAGTTTGAGATTTCTAAGATATAAAAGTGTAAGAAACTCTCAACAGTATGTGCAGTCACAACAACTATGTACAAAATCTTAGAGAGCGAAACAATTATTGTTCTTGTTTGGGTTTGCTTGTCGTATATTTGTGTTTCTTCTTTTAAATATTCATCTCCTTATATATAGGTAACATAAGATATATTGGAAGCTTGCTTGCACAAGTGTCTTTATTGAAGAAGCAGTTTCCAAGAGAGAGGCGTTGGAGTTGGTACTATGAGGATCTTCATCTTTTGAATATTTTTTTTATACAGTGTGTCTTTCCCAAGTAACGATTTCATAGGCATGCTAAAGTAGACTGAAGAAATCATGTCAAGTCGCCTTGAGCCTTATGCTAAAAGCTTTAGTTGACTTTCCCCATAATTCTAGCAGTTTGATAAGATGCAGCTGCTTTTGCATAGAGTATGGACAAGTGGACATTGTACTATGTTTCTAGCAAGGCACTTGAAGTTCCATTTGAATATCAGAGGCTGAGACAAATTTGGCATTGAGGTTCTATTTGAAAATCAGATTTTGATCCAATAGAATTTGAATTGTTTCTTCTTTGTAATCTATATAACTTGGTTACAACCTAGTTAAAAAACAGCTTAATGATCCTGCACACTTAAGCAAATGTTAGTATATCCTATCATTCTTTAAGTACTTTGTTATCGTCAAAATCCAAGGAGTATGAACAGATTTTGTTCCAACAAACTCTGTAGTTAAGAGTGCTTGGGCGAGAGTAGTTCTAGGACAGGTGACCTAATAGGAAGTCCTTGTGTTGCATCTTTTTTTGGAAATTTTGTAAGGAGTTCTTTTTATTTTTGTTAATCGGCGTAAGATATTATCGCTAGTAAGAATAAAACAGAAATATTTCTGTAAATTTTATTTATTGGTGTAACAAATTATCGCTAATAAGGAGAAAATAAACATATTCGAGTTAATTTTATTCAATTTGTTGATCGAGAGACTAAAACGCTGGTAATAAGGAAAAAATGCACATGTATACAATTAAAGCACATTACATATTAGGTGCGATTAGACCAACACTAATGCTGATGCAACAGATCCCATCAGAACTTCGCAGTTAAGTGTGCTTGGGTGAGAGTAGTTATAGGATGGGTGATCTCCTGGAAAGTCCTTGTGTTGCACTTTTTTTTGCGAACTTTGTAAGGAGTTCTACCTTAAATACTTTAATTGTTCCAACTTTCTTCCACTATTGACAAGAAATCTGTATCCTCTAACCAAGATTGGAAGAATTTGAACAACTTGGGGACCCTAATTGAGATTATTTGCTCTAATCCAAATAGGGCCTTGGTCTGAGAATTCCTTATGACCAAAGAGTTTCCCTTTTAAGCTCCACTTATCGATAAGGCTTTATGATAATAATAATAATAATAATAATAATAAATGGTCCAATCCTACTCATTGAAGACCTAGAGTAGTTAAACTAAGTGAATTTACTACCTACTGCTTGGATGTCAATCAGATCCATCTCGGAAATAAAAGCTGCAAATTCATTCATCTCAGAAAAGTTGGAATGAGAACGATCACCTTTCCTTTCACATCTAGACTTGATGGAGTTAAAATATCCTCCAATGCACCATTCTCCAATTAGAAATTGGCCTTTTAATCTAATCAACTTCTCCCATAATTTCCTTTTAGTGGTGATTGTGCACGATGAATAGATGTTGACCAATTAAATAACTAACTCCTTATGTTCCACTTTGATCCCCACAAACTTGTCTCCTTCGAAACTGAAATAAGCTTTGAACAAGTTAGATTTCCACATAAGTAGCAGTCCCCTTGATCTTCCTGAAGAGTTTTTTATCGTACAACTAATATTTGTGCTCCCCCAAAGCGGATACACCATGGACTCCTGAAGAACTTGAATTATTGTTTCTTTATAACATACAAATATTAGCTTTTCCAAAAGAAAACAAATTATTAATAAAGTAAATTCATTGGGGAACCTTTTTCTTAACTTCCTTCAATCTAAGTGTTTCTCTGTATCGATTCTCTTGCCGCTTAAATTCTTCCACATAAAGACGACCGTTATCATCACCCCTAATACGTAAATCATCAGCTCTCTTCAAAATCTTGGTGGCTAACACCTGATCATCGTTTACCGAGAAGCAAGAATTCCATCGAGTAACATCACGGTCATAGATTGAATTGCAGCAGAACAAATTCCCATCGAAAAACATGTCAATTGAGGAAGAATTGGATACAAATTGACGGAGGATTGCTGGAGTGGCGGGGTTTAAGGATTTGGAATGAACAAATAACCAAAAAAGAAGGTTAAACAAATGAAGGATTCAACGAGCGAGAAGATTCTAGAGACTTCTTAGAAGAAAAACCCAGTTCCCCTCAAGAGCTTACATTTGTGCTTGGTTGGGCCAAAAGGCTTGGGGGATCCAGAGGCCCATTAACAACCAATTGGAGATCCAAGTCCTCTTGTGAGCCCAAAGGACTTAGACTAACTCTCTCCAAAGTGACCGAATTAATATTCCCCATATTGATTGACTTTGGGGGAAAAATCTTTTTTTACAGCTGGCAGTAGTATACTAGTATGCCACTCAGCACTAGGAACTGACTAATTTGTTCTCACGATAATAACCTTTTCTTGACGAAAGTAAAACCCAGTATCGCTTTCCTTCTTTTTGGCAACGAACTACACTTGATTAGACTGATTGATGTTTGACTTACCACTAAAAGGTTTACTCCTAACTAGGGAACCCCTAACTTCCCCAATGTCACCATCAAGTCTGACTTTACTGTTAGCTCTTACGTATCCGGTAATCTCTTCATCATCCTCGTATCCGGTAATCTCTTAACCACGAAAGTCAAACCGTTAATCAAAACCTCCAAATCTTCTTTTAGACCCGTCATGCACTTCATTCTGATTGGAATATGAGCAACGTTCTTTTTTAAAAGTTGCCTTGTGTTATAATATGCACATAGAAACTCACCCAAAGGAGCAACAAGACTTAAAAAAATGATTTCCAAACTTGGCAGGGAATGCCATAGCAACAGACCCACATGACTCTTTCGTTGTCCACCATAAAAGGGTGCCAAGGGCAAACTTCCTTGAACCACTAGACACTCCATTCCATCTTGGATCAACGTTGATAAATATATTTCTACACGTTCCTCCAACAAGTAACGATTTGATATAAGTGGAGAATTATCCAACCGCGTTAAAAACTTCTTACATATTATAAGTCATTCCCAGCTTAACGAAGTGACCAGCAAAAACTTTTATAAAACAAGCCATGTCTTCTTCTTCCACGTTGAGCTTTCCCCTCCTTATGGACTCGAGGTTAGGGCAAGGGTTTGACTTCAAAGCTTCAGCGTATGAGTTTCCTCCCCATGGCTTTACAAACTCGAATCTTCCATTATTCATAACAAAATGAATAGGCTTGAGATTAGACTCTCAAGTACCAACTTCACGCAAAGATTTACGTCTTTGAAACATGGGCAAGTTAACAAAGATCTTCATGTTGCCTATAAAAATGCTATCTAACTTGGTTGCTAAAATATCTTCATCATTGTCATTAAAAAAACTTGACGAAACCATACCTTCTTCCTATAATATCTCTTTTTCATGGGATGACAATTTTGTCAACGCCACCAAAGTGTTGGAACTCTTCACCTCCAAGTCCCTTGCTCTACTGTTATTGTCCCACCTCGTCTTTCTTAGAAACTCTCTTTGGCGTCTCCTGACATGTTTCTATTCCCCCTCTTCTATCCTAACAATTGAAGAATTCATGTTGACTGAAAATATTATTTTGGTAAAATACCCTTTTTTGTCCCTTAACTATACCCCAAGGTCCATTCTGGCCCCTTATCTCTAAAAAGTGTCAAAGTGGTCCTTTAATTGTTCAAAAAAGGACCACGTTTGTCTTTTATGTCAGCTCCGTTTGTCAAAGTATGTTAAAAGTCTACATGGAAGTGACACGTGGATCTGACCAATTATTGTGACGGATTTAGCGTCGGAAAAACAAACGCTAAAAGCTATTTATGGATTTTAATTATTTTTGTTCATCTTCTTCCCCAAAATTTTCCTTTAACAAATCTAGAAATTTAATGATAACAACAAAAACCCAGAAGAACAAGGTAAGAAGTAAGAACCATAAGCCACTACTTCAATTTCAGTTTCAATTTCAATTCAACACCATAATCATCCTTTAGTAAGTACCAAGAAAATTATATGACAATGAACTATACAACAAAGAAAATTGCAACACGTACTTGCAAAGTCACACGTCACTATTGTTGATTATTTGAATTCTTTTATGAAAACTAAATTTCACCATATATCATAATAACATAAAGCAATCATCTCAGTAATGGATTTCATCAATTATACAAACCTCTATTTCATTTTGATCATTCTATTTAATTTTCTAGATTTGAGTGTTTCCATAAACACAATTACATCAACTAAGTTTATAAAGGACCCTGAAACTCTAAGCTCCAAGAGTGGTAACTTCACCTTAGGCTTCTTCAGTCCTAATAATTCTACGGATCGTGATAAAGAGGTTTATGCAATTATAGTTTCTAGATCTAGGGTTTCAAAGGACAAACACAAAACTAAGAAGAACAAAAGAAAAGACAAATAAAATTCTGAATAATTTCTCTACTCTTCTCATTAACCAAAATACCCTTAAATACAACTTAAAGATTGTAGTAGGGTTTACTAATGGGCTCATCCCAATACAAGGAATTAAAATAAAACATGCTAATATTAATTAACTTATTTTGAGATATAATCCTCCATCCATATGGGCTGTCTTGTAATTCTTTTGGGCTTGCTATCACTACTGCCTGGCCCAAGAATAACCTTGTCCTCAAGGTTATGGGTTCCCAATTGGTTGGGCTGAACAAAGGAAGGAGCCCATTTGTTAGAACTATCCATGTGATGGAAATTATGACTCTGTGTGGATACCGTTGGCGCGTTTGAATTAGGATTGGGAAAAGATTTATTTACACGTGAAAGCCAGCTGTCATTGGGCAGTGTGCGGCGAATGGTGGAAAGTTGTGTAAAGCCATCTGACGATGGAGAAACTGAAGAAGACTTAGGATTCTTATCTGATGGTGGGAGTGTGTTTAACGTCTCTTTTGGTACTGCGCGTTGGGAACTCGCGAAGTCTTGAGTAGACACTTCAGAGTTAGCTGGCCAAGGAGTGATAAGAGGAGATTGCATGTTAGATTTATCTTGTACTCTCTCGTTCGACTTTCTCTCATTTTCTTCTTCAGAGTCCTTTGTTTTCTTTTCAACACTCAAACCTTGTGTAACACTTTGTTGAAAACCCTCAGTAACACTTTGTTTCTCTTCCTTTTGCACCGAAATGTTTGTGGTGTGAGTCAAACCATCAGTAGCCTCTGTGTCAAATAATACTTCCAGATCTGTGGGGATGGGTCGATAATGGAGTTGAGGGTCATGTCCATGATAAGATTTCAACTGTGAAACATGGATGACAGAGTGGATGCGTGAGGAGGGAAGGAGGTCGAGATCGTAGGCTACCGCTTCGATACGGCGGCGGACTTTAAAAGTGCCGAAAAATCTAGGGGATAGCTTCTGTGAGACACGGTGGTGGACTGGACTTGGCGGTACGGTTGAAGGCGGAGGAGGACTAAATCTCCAACTTGAAAGGTACGATATATTCTTTTCTTGTTGCCTTGTTCGCTCATCTGTAACCTATTTCGCTCCAAGTTTTGTTTTAATGTACTGAGTATTTCTTGTTGCTGTTTCAGAGTAATGTTCAGATCTGGAACCATGGTCGTGTCTGGATGATTGTTAGGAAACAAAGGAGGTGGTCGTCCGTAAAGCGCTTCGAACGGAGACATTTTGATTGACGAATGGTATGAAGTGTTGTGCCAATACTCCGCGAGGTATAAGTACTTAAACCATTTTTTTGGATTGTCACTAGTAAAACATCTGAGATAAGCTTCCAAACAACGGTTTGTAACTTCAGTTTGCCCGTCTGTTTCAGGGTGGTATGCAGAGCTGTATTTTAGTGTCGTGCCTTGTGCTTTAAAAAGTTCTTTCCAAAATGTACTTAGAAAGATGGGATCTTTGTCTGAGACTATTGATTTAGGAACGCCATGTAGTCGACAAATCTCGACAGAAAAACGCTGGGCCAAGTCCTTAGCAGAGTATTTCGTAGGTAGAGCAAGGAAATGTGAGAATTTGGTGAGTCTGTCACAGATGACCCAAATGGCTGTATGACCATAAGAAAGAGGTAGGTGTGTTATAAAATCCATACTCAATTCGTCCCAAACAAGTGATGGTACTGGCAATGGCTGAAGGAGTCCCTGTTTCTTCTTTGGCATGTATTTACTCTTCTGACAAACTTCACAAGATCTAACAAATTCTTTTGTTTCTTTGTATATGCCAGGCCAGAGGAATGAAGATAAAATTCGAGCTAGGGTTGGCTGAAGGCTTGAGTGTCCCACAACTGGTGTTGAGTGGTACTCTGCAAGGATTGCGGATCTGAGGTTTGGAATCGGAGGTATGTAGATTCTTTCTTTAAAGTATAGAATACCGTCTTTTTCTTGGAAAACATTTTGCATTGAAACATCTGTTAGTACTTTGTTCATGAGATTTCGGCCTTCTGTCTCTGTTTTGTAGAAATCCCTTAGTTGTGAGAGAAGTTTAGGTACTAGTGACGAGATCGATAGGAGTATGGCATCCTCTTCTGTATGACAACGACTGAGAGCATCGGCAACCTGATTCACTTTACCAGGTTTGTAATGGATTTCAAAATTAAACCCTTGTAACTTTGCTGCCCACTTCTGTTGTTCAGGAGTTTGTATAGTTTGAACTAGGAGGTTCTTTAAACTCTTTTGATCAGTATAGATTAGGAATTTCCTTCCAATTAAGTATTGACGCCATTTTTTTACAGCTTTGGTTATAGCATACATTTCTCTGACATACACTAAAGAGGCTTGAAGACGGTTGCACATTTTCTTGCTGAAAAATGCTATTGGGTGTCCTTGTTGAGATAGAACAACTCCAACAGCAACTGCCGACGCATCAGTTTCCAACACAAAGGTCTGGGCGAAATCAGGAAGACGCAAAACTGGTGTTTCAGTCATTTTTTTTGTAATATTGTAAAAGCTTGCTCTGCTGATGTACTCCAATGTAACTTAGTGGAATGAAGTAAATCGGTGAGAGGAGCGGCGAGTGAGGCGTAATGACGTACAAAACGTCGTTAAAAGCCGATGAGTCCTAAAAAACCCCTGAGTGTCGAGAGTGAACGGGGCCTTGGCCACTCTAGTATAGCTTTAATCTTGTCTGGATCTGGGGTTACACCATCTTTTGAAATAATATGACCTAAATAAGCAACACTAGGAGTAGCAAAAACACACTTTGATAATTTTGCATAAAACTGATTAGCAACAAGTAATTCTAAAATCAATTTTAAATGCTTGGAATGATCTGAAATGTTAGAACTATAAATCAGTATGTCATCAAAAAAAACTAGGACAAACCGTCGGAGATAAGGTCGAAGCAAGTTGTTCATTGCTGACTGAAAGGAACTAGGAGCGTTAGTTAAGCCAAAAGGCATCACTAAGAATTCATAGTGTCCATCAAATGTTCTAAAAGCATTTTTGTGAGTTTCCTCTGGTAAAACCCGGATTTGGTGATAACCAGATCGTAGATCGATCTTAGAAAAAATAGTTGCAGAACCCAATTCATCAAAAAGTTCAGCAATTATGGGAATGGGAAAACGATCGCGAATTGTCACAGCATTTAGTGCTCTATAGTCAACACAGAAACACCACGTACCATCTTTTTTTTGCACCAATAATATTGGGGAAGAGTAAGGGCTGTTACTAGGTTTTATGGTACCCTCTTGTAGCATATTCTGTATGATTGAGGTCATAGCATCTTTTTGGGAATGAGGGTATCTGTAGGGTTTAACATTGATGGGTGGTGTGTTTGGGGCAATAGGGATTTTGTGATCATGAGGTCTGGTGGGAGGAAGGCCATGGGGTTGTTCAAAAACCTTGGCATATGAATGAATAATTGTGGAAATTTCTTTAGGTGAGTTTGGTGGTAAAGAGTGAAGGGGGTCTGAAGGTACTGGTGTAGCGGGGAAAATCTGACATCGAAGCCATGGGATTGGCTCGAATCAATATTCCGTTTTTGAAATCGCCACCGCGCTTTATTTTTTCAAAGGAAAAGGGAAAAGAACGTAAAACCCAAAGTTTTGTTTTTAAAACAAGAAAGAGAACTCAGGTTCGGGTGTTGATTATATGAGGGGAAGGTTTAAAGCACCCCTCATATCCGTGGTACTCCACGGGAACCTTTTTGAAAATCTGTGTGTGTGTGCTAAAAAAGGGTTTGTTTTATTTTTAAAATAAGCTCGGCAAAGCGTTAAGCTTTGGGTCTACATACCTCCTTGGTGCAATGGAGAAGTCAGAGCTAATGTAGTTCCGCTTTTGGGAAAAAACGTTTTAAAAACGAATAAACACTTTGGTGTCATTAGAGAGAAATACTCAGCCATTGATCTTGAGCATGAGAACAAACAAGTTCTTTGCATCGCAAATGAAAGAAGGGCTCCAACTCGGATAAAATCAACGAGTATGCCACTAGCTCTCTCACGCGGAAAAGATCTCGTTATTATCAATCAATTTCAAAATCGTGGGGTATAACCACTCGTTTCGACAGTTAACGGTGTCTAAACCTTTGAAGAAAAGCCACTAAGGGCGAAAGATATTTTTTAGAAAAAAAAGGTTTTGGAAAAGGTTGCAAACATAAGAAGATTTTTGAAAAAGGGAGAAGATTTTGAAAATCTAAGAAGTAGGAGGAGATGAAGAGGCTAACCTAGTGCACAAAATAAAAGCTAAGGAAAGAAACGGTCTAACCAAATAAGAAGCCAACACTTGACATTAAGAGCCAAGGTAGTTTTCCCATCCTTTGGATTTATCAATACCAACACATTAACACTTTGGGGATCCAGATGAACTTATTGTCTTAGCACCACTTTGCATTAAGCACATTAAGGTTCTGACGAAAATCGGGCAGAGTAACGGCTGTTTTCGGGTAAAATCCTTATTTCAATGCCTTGGAATTAACCATCAAGGGCTTTCAAGGAAATACCTGCACACAAAAACATACAACAGCACAATGCCAGACAGACAGAACAATCATAGGATAATAATAGAATAGGTCCAGAGGTACTAGGTCCATAAGTCCGAATCTCCAAATTGCTAAGGATAGTAACCGATAGTCCAAAGAGAGCCTTATGTATTTTTTAGATTTTGGTTATTTATTAGTGTTTTAGCAAGAAAAGTAAAGTATGGTCCAAATGGACAAAGAAAAATGACGGAAGCATAAACATATGTCCAAGTGGACAAAGGGAAAATGGCGGAAAGTAAATATGATGAAATGATAAAGTAAAGCGATAGAGCGAGAAATATAAAGAGCGGTAATATAAAGAGCGGTAATATAAAGAGCGGTAATATAAAGAGCGGTATAGTAAAGGTGCGGAAATTAAAGTTAGTTGTTAAATGTTAAAGATAACCATCTTGAAACTTGTCAAGTATGTTATCAAAGTTAGTAGGAAGATCTATGGTGAGTGAATGATGTACTCGGATTTAAAGTCAATGGGGCTTATCAGAAGCTTGATAAAATCATAGCGACTACACGATAAAAACCTCCACAAGTCTTAAATCAACCGCATACAATTCTCTTCCATATTTGATCTTTTATCGAGTCGGGACAAATGTAGGAGAACTCTCCATGTATCAAGATCATCAATGAAAAGAAATAAGAAGGAGAAGAAGAAATGATCTAGCCTTTATCAAGAATCCATAGAATTCTCAAGATATTAAGACTTTCATCGATCAAGAGAAAATAAGATGAAAAAAAGATAAGAATGAAAACAAATTGATCTAGTCTTTATCAAGAATCCATAGAATTCTCAAGATATTAAGACTTTCATCGATCAAAAGCAAATAAGATGAAAAGATAATAAGGAAAACAAATTGATCTAGTCTTTATCAAGAATCCATAGAATTCTCAAGATATTAAGACTTTCATCGATCAAAAGAAAACAAGATGAAAAAGATAAGAATAGAAACAAATTGATCTAGTCTTTATCAAGAATCCATAGAATTCTCAAGATATTAAGACTTTCATCGATCAAAAGAAAGATAAGATAAAAATAAGAATGAAAACGAATTGATCTAGTCTTCATCAAGAATCCATAGAATTCTCAAGATGTTAAGACTTTCATCGATCAAAAGAAAGATAAGATGAACATAAGAAATGAAAACGCAAAAGATAATCCACTCACACTATCATTAATATCATTCATCTAATATTATGGATTAGGTCATTTCAAACCTATCAACATCCTAGATCCAATGATATTAATGAAGTGGAGGAAGTAGGAAGCCAAAACAAGCATAAAAAAGGCAAAAAACCACATTCTGCCAGCAGGAAATCGATTTACCTCTGTAGGAAATCGATTTCCTGAGTGCGGAGTTCAAATTTTGGAAAAAAATAAGGTGGAAATCGATTTCCTACAGAGGGAAATCGATTTCCTGCACACAGCACTCAAAAAATCAGCATTAGGAGGCATAAAACTTGACTTAAGCAAACATACAAACACCTTATGATCACACATCAATTGGAGCACGAATTTTCCATCAATTCACCATCAAATAGGACCAATATAGCATCAAAGATGCATCACACATAAGCACAAAAGAATCACATTATGATGGATGAATAAAGATGAAGAAAATTACCAAATCTTGAACAAAACTTAGATCTACTTCAAGAATCACCAACACAAATCTTGATCTCTCAACAATTGAAGAAAAAAGAGTGAAATGGATGGTGGTTTAGCTCAAAGTTTGTGAGGTTCAAGATGTGACTCACAAACTTTATGAAAGAACAAAGAGCTTTGGTGAATTTGGTAGGGATGAGGAGAGAAATTGCAAGGGGTTTTTTGGCTCTCAAAGCTTGAGAAATGAGAGAGGCAAGGCCTCTATTTATAGAATTGGAGCAAGAGTAGTGGCAATTTGGTCATTTTGTGTTTGGTAATTAGCTTGTGTTTAATTGATGATTAAAGTGGTGTTTAAATGATAAGAAAAGGTAAAATGAGGTTTAAGTGGGTTTAATGAAGGGATTAATTTTGATGAGGTGGAAAATTGGTAAAATGATCAAATAAAAAGGTGCCAAAATGATGTCAAGCTTCCCTCCTTATATTTTTTTGAATTTTGCCTGAAGGAAATCGATTTACCCAAGAGGGAAATCGATTTCACTCTGTTCCAGAAGAGAAATTGGCGCAAAATACACTAGGGAAGTCGATTTACCCAGGAGGGAAATCGATTTCATGCTGTCCAGAATGTGATTTTGGTGAAGATTGCTGCAGGGAAATCGATTTACCCAGTAGGGAAATCGATTTCATCAGTAAAAAATGTGAAAAATGCCTTGTTTATTGCATGTCTTGGCTTGGTACCTACAAAACAAAAGCCTACTGTTATACCCCAAAATTTGCCCACACATTTTTTTAAGAAAACTCCAAACTGAAAATTAAGAGTCTCATATAATCATGGATTTTTATTTCAACAAATATCCTGACATATGAAATACTTGGTTTTTAGAATTTTTCTTATACAGTAATTTAGCTTGCAGTTGAATTTATTCTTACGCAAACGCCAAATACTGTTTATTACTTCACACATGCTATTTATTTATTTACAGATAAATAGTACTGACGCAATTGGTACAGAGTTAAATCTTTTTGCAGGCGCAGAATCAGGAAACTCAGACTGTACTGGTAACAAGTAGATTATTCTTATCTTTTGTTTCCCGCTAATTTTTGTACTATATTCCATTATTTTCAAAAATCTTTTCAAATCTCTTTTTCAAAAAAATCAAATCTCTCTTTTTTCCAACACTATCTCCACTTTCTTTCAAATCTTACTTCCACTCAAATTTTCCTTTTGTACGGAATCACACTATTCCCCAACGTCTCTATCCTTCTTTCCATCCTATAAATACCTCTCATTCTTCCATAAAATCTCACATCAAACTCTAATTCATTTCTCAAATTTCCACTTCATAATCCATCTTCTCTTCTTCCCTAACAAGAATGGCAAAATGGATAGAGACACTACTTCTTACAGTCATCACCATTGCTACGGTGATCATGACTTTCTTCTGCCTGCATAGTCCTGAGGAGTGTGGACTTGCAATGGTTATGCTCCCAATCATCTACATGTTATTGTTCATAGCATGGGTTATCAATCGTCATTCTTAAAATTTGCCGTATTTCTTATTTCTTAAGTGTACCGTTTATTCGTCGTACTGTTCAATATAGTATGTAATATTTGTACTGTCAGTATTAAATGCTTAATTACTAAGATAATATTTTGTGTGTTTTCTGCCAGTCAAATATTCATATTTCTGTGCATTAAATGATTTTCAGGGTTATTATCGGTAATTTTGCCCGCATACCGTAAATATCAGTTATTTATTATGTCTGTGTTTTTCTAACAAGTCATGTAAATAAACTTTCATTTTTCACATAAAAACATAAAACAAAAACAACAAAAAAGAAAATTAACTTTGACTGTTGATTTTTCACTTCTAACTGCTACATCAATACCTGGACAGTCAGTCGACAGCCAAACTGCTGGCAGTACAATTCTCAGTGTTTTGTACCATCAATCAAATCAATCTTTCACAATTCAAAATTCCAAGATTTTTGTTCAAGAAGTCTTCTGAATATCACATGATTAGCAGAGACTCAACACTGCACAAAAATCAGGTACGCTTAACTGTCTCCTACACAAACAGTCCCTAATCAGGGTTTTTCTTGTTTTTACAGGAGCAACAAGTTTTTGAGAGCTCAAATGGATTTCATATACATCCATACATCTCAAAGTACCATCATACAAATTTTCAAACTTCAATTCACTCAGACGCACCGTCAGCAGCTCAAACAGTCAACAGACGACCCGTTTGACCAAAAAAGTCAACAGACAGTCAAAAATGAATTTTTTTGTCAAAGTCCATATTTTGTCAAAGGATTCATCATTTGATCATTGGATGATCATAATTCATCAAGGAAAGATCAAAAATCAACAAAACCCTAAGATTCAAAATTAGGGTTTTTGCCTGAAAAGTCAACTCAACTTTGACTGATCATAACTCTCTCATCCTTCATCCAAAAAATGCCAACCAAAGCTCATTGGGAAGGAAATTCAATTATCTTTCAAATGCCATTGATCCCATGGTCATTGGATTCACCATTTGAAAACTATGGCCAAAGACATTACAGGTCATTTTCAAAATCAACAAAAAGACCCTTTTTTCAAAAGGACACACAAGGAGAACCAAAAATCATTTTGATATGAGACCAAAGACATTGGTTAGAGGACTCTTTGAGGTTTCCAAAAAGTGCAAGATCTCCTTCATATGACAAAAATTGAAGGATTTACACCTTGTTGAAGTTGGCTAAATTTTGGGAAAATGCATGAAATCAACATTGCTCAAAAATGTTTTTTTTCCAAAAGGTGCCAAGTTTTTATGGTCCAAACATCTTTGCCATGTTACTATGGGCCTCCCACGACCAAGACAAATCCCACTTCTATATTATCCATTTTTTGACATAATTTTATCTTATTTTAAGATTAAAATTAAAGGAAAATTGCAAGGATAATTAGTAGCTTGATCTCTAAGCATGACTCACCTCCAAAGTCTTCAATTTTCTGCAGAAGATTGGTGTCCAAGGCAAGAGCATTGAATGGAGTCAAAGTTGGTCAAAAATTCAAGGTTTTTTAATATTAAAGAACCAAACTTTCAACAAAGGCAACAAAGCTTCTTAGCTTGAGTTCCAAGCAACTTTGGGCTATAAATGAGCTATCATACTTCAGCAACAAGGGGAGCCAAAAGAGAGACACGAAATATAGCAAGAGCATAGCCAAGAAACCTCTAAAAATTCTCAAAATTCTCCAAACTTTGTAATTTTCGAATTATATATTTCAATCACTATCAATACAAACCAATTGCTCTAATCATCTCCTGGCACTTAATATAGTAAGTTAGAAGCAATAATCATGGCTATATACTCATAGAACTCGTGTTTAAAAAATAACATATTCATGCATATTATCAACTTTTGATATCTATACTATAAGCTTATTTAAACAAAATCTAATGCCTTTGCCATCCCTTTGAGATCATATGGGGTAGATCTAACGTCTAACATGTGAGTTTAAAGCCCAGAATCGTGGGGTGCCATGGTTGAAGCTTAAAGCTTCAACCTTTTCGTTTTCATACTTAGCGTGATCAAATGAGAAAACTAACCTCACCATTGGACTCAGGAGGTCATCTTTAGTAGATCTGGGCCATTGTGGTTTTTATTTTCATGCGTTTTTGTAGGTTTCAAAAAATCCAGAAATTCGAAGGTGGAATCCGCAGGTAAAATCGCAGGTAAGTCCACAGCTAAATCCGCAGGTAACTTGGAGAAGATGATGAATAGTGTAGTTGAACGTTTGACTGCACGCGTGGACAAATCTTGCTTCTCCATTGGCCAGTTTCGGCGCGTGTGGACCCCATCAAGAGTTTGAATTCATTTTGAATTCAGTGCATGCAGTCTTATCATTATGTCATGTTCTCTTCAATCTGGGCCATAGATCTTCATTAAAAAATGAATCCAACGCATCACAACACGCAGCCTATACCATGGGCTTCACTAATTTCCACACCAGATTAGTATCCTTTTTAATTTTCTATTTTATTTTATTTTTATTGCAAAAATAATTAAAAATAGTTTTAAAATCCAAAAAATTCCACAAAAAATATTTTAAACTTCTAAAATAATATATTATTTTCTGAAATAAAAAATATTTTATTTTTCTTCAAAATTTCAGTATTTTACATAATTAATTAGTATGTACTTATATATTTGCTTATTAATTATTTTAATTAGTCAAAAAATCATAAAAAAAATTGTTCTTTGTGTTAAATATTGTTTATATATTATAAACTAATTTTGTACATATTTAGGATTATTTTTCTCATTAAGTTTTAATTATTTGTGTAATTATTTGCATAATTATGTTTTAATTAACTTAAATCAATTTCAAATCAATTTCCAAAATTCCAAAAAAAATTAGTTTTGTTTTAAAATTAATTGACAAATATTTTGTACATATTTTAAACTTTATTTCTAGGTTTAAATCCATTTTCATCTTTTTCTTCATTTTAATTTAATTAATCATGCATTAATTATATTTAAAATAAATCATAAAAAATCCAAAAACATGCCTTTTATTTCTTGCAATTTAAATTCCTAGATAAATGTATAGGATGTCAAATTCATGTAAATAGGCTAGTTTACATTTCCCGCACAATCGATGTAATAGTGTAGATTTACTTTCCGCACTTTACATTTCCGCACTTTAATTTCCCGCAAATATAAACTGCGTGTATGTCAAAGATAAAACTGAACCGTTAGATCACTAACTTCAAAGATAAATATCTGAATCCAATCACAATCACACTTGCACCTCTTCAGGTAATCCTTTCTCATTCTTTCAAAATCAAAGTCAAAATTACACTGTTTCGAGTACAAAATCGAACCTTGCTTTTATATCCGATGACAGGATAGATTTTTAAAGGAAACAAGGATAAAGACCTTATAACTCAGGGTAGACCTCCTAGTTTGCTTGCTCAAATCAAAACAAACAAAATTCTCATACACTGCTGTTTCTTTCAAAACTTTCCAAAAAGACAATACTTTGTATACATCCAAACACGGGTTATTACAAAGTTAACGTTCTTTTCAAAACATCTTTCGAAAGATAAACAAGCATTTTGTATACATCCACACACGGATCATTACAAAATTCAATTTACAAAAGTATTTGGGAGCCACATATGAGCAATTTCATAGCAATCAAAAATGATCAATCAACAATTGAGCTAAGCAAACTTAAGAGCCCATGGATAACCATGGATACAAAGGGTGCTAATACCTTCCCTTTGTATAACCTACCCCCTTACCCAGAATTTCTTAAAGGTCTTTTTTCTGTGTCTTTTATAAACCTTTCCTTAATTGGATAAAATAAAAGGTCGGTGGCGACTCTGTGATATTTTCAGAAATGCGAAAGCATTAAGCGATAAAAAAGAGTCAGTTCACGTATCTCTCCAGAGCAGAGGTATGGCCCGGTATTGAAAAAATCGGAGGTCCACAGAACTGGCGACTCTGCTGGGGATTCAATTTCAAAAACAAAATGTTTTCAAAAGGGGTTACCTTAAGAGAATAGGTCGATGTTTTCAATTGATTGATTTGATTGCTTTATCTTTCAAAGGTTTGCTTGGGTATTTTGCTTGTGTGAAAGATTCTAACCCGAATCTCGAGATACCTTAAGTATATGACATTAGACCAAGGAAACTGTACGGCATGTACCGATACGGTTGATCTGGTAGTCATCGTTAGTGCGATACTTTGGTTTATACTGATGTCCCTTGAAAACGATCAAGGAGTATATTAGGCTTCCGAAGTGTCATTAAACACTAATTTGTCTTAGAACCTTTTTAGTTGAACTTGACTTGTGGCCTTTTAAGTGGCTAGCTTTGAAATTGATCGAAGTTAGTTATCCTCGAGGAATATTTTGATCGGCCACTCGAGCGCCGTATTGAGATGTTACTTCCAAGGATCATAGAACCCGAATCCAATTCTAGGACATATTTTAACCAACTCAACTTCAGTGGGGAGGGTATCACCTATCAGCTCCATGCAAGCCTTTAAACCTAAGGCTATTGTTTGATTTGTTTTTGTGTGCCACATGTTTGCATCATAAGCATATCATTTTTGCACCAGACACTTTCAAGGATCAAAGAGTTTACCTTTGTTTTTGCAGGTAATGGCTCCCGCCACCAAAGATTACATCCGAATCAACATCTCAACGATACCATCTGAGCTAAAAGACTTGGTGTCAGAATTCCCCAGGAATGTTCAATTCACTGAAAAGCATGGTCACCTACTCCATTTGGTTACCTCAAAATTTGAAGAAGACATGATACGGGTCCTGTTCCAGTTCTTTGACCCTGAACATCATTGCTTTACCTTTCCTGATTACCAGTTGGTACCCACTTTGGAAGAATTCTCTGAACTAATGGGATTGCCTGTTCGAAATCAATTACCTTTCACTGGTTTAGA